>NC_092729.1:73182316-73200767 GCF_047496885.1 Scyliorhinus torazame | reverse complement strand
GAAAATCAACTCAGCTCAATCTCTTTCCCTGCCTCCCACGTTTTCTCCTCACTGACTCGGAGTGGGAGTGTGTGCTGGACACTGGGTCCCCCTGCGGACGGGCCTTCAGGTTCAGGCTTCCTCGGAGCTGAAGATGGTACACATTCCCAGGCAGAGTCGCCAGTTAAACACGCTCCTTTATTGCGAATTCTGTTGTCACGGACACGGTCTGGCATCGAGAGAGTTTGCACGGGAATGCTGGGATACAAAGAACAAAAGCAATGTACAGCACAGGGGCAGGCCCTTCGGCCCTCCAAGCCCGTGCCGACCACGCTGCCCGACTAAACTACACTCTTCTACACTTCCTGGGTCCGTATCCCTCTATTCCCATCCCTATTCATGTATTTGTCAAGATGCCCCTTAAATGTCCCTATCGTCCCTGCTTCCACCACCTCCTCCGGTAGCGAGTTCCAGGCACCCACTACCCTCTGCGTAAAAAACTTGCCTCGTACATCTACTCTAAACCTTGCCCCTCTCACCGTAAACCTATGCCCCCTAGTAATTGACCCCTCTACCCTGGGGAAAAGCCTCTGACTATCCACTCTGTCTATGCCCCTCATAATTTTGTATACCTCTATCAGGTCGCCCCCTCAACCTCCTTCGTTCCAGTGAGAACAAGCCGAGTTTATTCAACCGCTCCTCATAGCTAATGCCCTCCATACCAGGCAACATCCTGGTAAATCTCTTCTGCACCCTCTCTAAAGCCTCCACATCCTTCTGGTAGTGTGGCGACCAGAATTGAACACTACACTATAAGGCTGAGGGACTTGAGGCTGTTTTCGTTAGAGAGAAGAAGGTTAAGAGGTGACTTAATTGAGGCAGACAAGGTGATCAGAGGATTGGATAGGGTGGACAGTGAGTGCCTTTTTCCTCGGATGGTGATGTCTAGCACGGGGGGGGACATAGCTTTAAATTGAGGGGGAGATAGATATAGGACAGATGTCAGAGGTAGGGTTCTTTACTCAGAGAGTAGTAAGGGCGAGGAATGCCCTGCCTGCAACAGTAGTGGACTTGCCAACACTAAGGGTATTCAAATGGTCATTGGATAGACATATGGACGATAAGGAAAATAGTGTAGATGGGCTTTAGAGAGGTTTCACAGGTCGGCGCAACATCGAGGGCCGAAGGGCCCTGTACTGCACTGTTATGTTCTATGTTTCTGGTAGTGTGGCGACCAGAATTGAACACTATACTCCAAGTGTGGCCTAACTAAGGTTCTATACAGCTGCAACATGACTTGCCAATTCTTATACTCAATGCCCCGGCCAATGAAGGCAAGCATGCCGTATGCCTTCTTGACTACCTTCTCCACCTGTGTCGCCCCTTTCAGTGACCTGTGGACCTGTACTCCTAGATCTCTTTGACTTTCAATACTCTTGAGGGTTCTACCATTCACTGTATATTCCCGACCTGCATTAGACCTTCCAAAATGCAAAATCCAAAATGATAGATGACTTGGAGTTGGGGACCAAGGGCAATGTGTCCAAGTTTGCAGGACGACACTAAGGTGAGTGGTAAAGCAAAAAGTGCAGAGGATACCGGTGACAAATGTGATATAAGATAGTTAGTTTAAATCTATTAGTTACAGTAATGTAGATGGAGGGCCGGTCTAATTCCAGTGAGTTCACAGACAAAGGATTTCAGAGAGCATGGCAAGGAGGAGGGGGAGGGGTGTCTGGTAGAGGAGGGAGAAAAGGATGCTGGGTAACAAGAGGCCCAGGGTTAAGGAATGAGAAGTGAGCCAATTAGGATGTATGGCCAGGTCAGGAGGGGTAGAGGATGACCTATGGGAATCGTGTATGTGAAACTTGATGCCATTTGAATGTATCTGTAGAGATTCCTTTGTCTCCAATAGCACTCGGTTCGGAAGACTCAGGAGGCAGCTTGTGTTCTGGGTTTTTGTGAAGCCAGTCAGACTTGCAAGTTGGGTAAAAATAAATAATGCTATGCCGACAAATCCCTCTCGCGTTTTATTGAGGCCAGACTGACGGGTAAAGAATTTAACATTTGTCACCGGGAGTCTGCAGAGGAATTTGGATAGGCTAAGTGAATGGGCTAGGGTCTGGCAGATGGAATACGATGTTGACAAATGTGAGGTTATCCATTTTGGTAGGAATAACAGCAACAGGGATTATTATTTAAATGATAAAATATTAAAACATGCCGCTGTGCAGAGAGACCCGGGTGTGCTAGTGCATGAGTCGCAAAAAGTTGGTTTACAGGTGCAGCAGGTGATTAAGAAGGCAAATGGAATTTTGTCCTTCATTGCTAGAGGGATGGAGTTTAAGACGAGGGAGGTTCTGCTGCAATTGTATAAGGTGTTAGTGAGGCCACACCTGGAGTATTGTGGTTCAGTTTTGGCCTCCTTACTTGAGAAAGGACGTACTGGCGCTGGAGGGTGTGCAGAGGAGATTCACTAGGTTAATCCCAGAGCTGAAGGGGTTGGATTACGAGGAGAGGTTGAGTAGACTGGGACTGTACTCATTGGAATTTAGAAGGATGAGGGGGGATCTTATAGAAACATATAAAATTATGAAGGGAATAGATAGGATAGATGCGGGCAGGTTGTTTCCACTGGGCGGGTGAAAGCAGAACGAGGGGGCATAGCCTCAAAATAAGGGGAAGTAGATTTAGGACTGAGTTTAGGAGGAACTTCTTCACCCAAAGGGTTGTGAATCTATGGAATTCCTTGCCCAGTGAAGCAGTTGAGGCTCCTTCATTAAATGTTTTTAAGATAAAGATGGATAGTTTTTGAAGAATAAAGGGATTAAGGGTTATGGTGTTCGGGCCGGAAAGTGGAGCTGAGTCCACGAAAGATCAGCCATGATCTCATTGAATGGTGGAGCAGGCTCGAGGGGCCAGATGGCCTACTCCTGCTCCTAGTTCTTAGGTTCTTCTGATAGCGATCCTTGAACAGAAATTCAACACGTAAAGTCCAGTCAGAGACGATTAAATACATTCCACCCAATTTATTGCAACCACGGGCGGACAATGATCGGGAATATTATCCAGCAGGTTCCAGAGAATGTCGCACCCAGTTTCCTCTTGTCCGAATCTGACTGAAGCCTGTGTAAAGGCCTCAAAACCAATTCACTGCGAGGGAAACAAAGAGAATGAGATTAATCGCAAACCTCAGCCTGGGAAGTGTGATCGGGTTGGCGATCCGTAATCCAGGCCGACACGAACCAAGAACAAAGAAATGTACAGCACAGGAACAGGCCCTTCGGCCCTCCAAGCCCGTGCCGACCACGCTGCCCGACTAAACTACAATCTTCTACTCTTCCTGGGTCCGTATCCCTCTATTCCCGTCCTATTCATATATTTGTCAAGATGCCCCTTAAATGTCACTATCGTCCCTGCTTCCACCACCTCCTCCGGCAGCGAGTTCCAGGCACCCACTACCCTCTGCGTAAAAAACCTGCCTCGTACATCTACTCTAAACTTTGCCCCTCTCACCTTAAACCTCTGCCCCCTAGTAATTGACCCCTCTACCCTGGGGAAAAGCCTCTGACTATCCACTCTGTCTATGCCCCTCATAATTTTGTAGACTTCTATCAGGTCGCCCCTCAACCTCCGTCGTTCCACTGAGAACAAACCGAGTTTATTCAATCGCTCCTCATAGCTAATGCCCTCCATACCAGGCAACATCCTGGTAAATCTCTTCTGCACCCTCTCTAAAGCCTCCACATCCTGAATTGTAGCTCCAGTATACAGGAAGTTGAGAGTAGTGAGGGCATGAGTAGGGTTTCAAAGTTCCAGGAGTGTATCGGCAGGCAGGAAGGTGGTTTAAAGTGTGTCTTCTTCAATGCCAGGAGCATCCGGAATAAGGTGGGTGAACTTGCGGCATGGGTTGGTACCTGGGACTTCGATGTTGTGGCCATTTCGGAGACATGGATAGAGCAGGGACAGGAATGGTTGTTGCAGGTGCCGGGGTTTAGATATTTCAGTAAGCTCAGGGAAGGTGGTAAAAGAGGGGGAGGGGTGGCATTGTTAGTCAAGGACAGTATTACAGTGGCAGAAAGGACGTTTGATGAGGGGCTCGTCTACTGAGGTAGTATGGGCTGAGGTCAGAAACAGGAAAGGAGAGGTCACACTGTTAGGGGTTTTTTATAGGCCTCCGAAAAGTTCCAGAGATGGAGAGGAGAGGATTGCAAAGATGATTCTGGATAGGAGTGAAAGCAACAGGGTAGTTGTTATGGGGGACTTTAACTTTCCAAATATTGACTGGAAACGCTATAGTTCGAGTACATTAGATGGGTCTGTTTTTGTCCAAAGTGTGCAGGAGGGTTTCCTGACACAGTATGTAGATAGGCCAACGAGAGGCGAGGCCATATTGGATTTGGTACTGGGTAATGAACCAGGACAGGTGTTAGATTTGGAGGTAGGTGAGCACTTTGGTGATAGTGGCTACAATTCGATTACGTTTACTTTAGTGATGGAAAGGGATAGGTATATACCGCAGGGCAAGAGTTATATCTGGGGGGAAGGCAATTATGATGCGATGAGGCAAGACTTAGGATACATCTGATGGAGAGGAAAACTGCAGGGGATGGGCACAATGGAAATGTGGAGCTTGTTCAAGGAACAGCTATTGCGTGTCCTTGATAAGTATGTACCTGTCAGGCAGGGAGGAAGTGGTCGAGTGAGGGAACCGTGGTTTACTAAAGCAGTCGAAACACTTGTCAAGAGGAAGAAGGAGACTTATGTAAAGATGAGACATAAGGTTCAGTTAGGGCGCTCGAGAGTTACAAGTTAGCTAGGAAGGACCTAAAGAGAGAGCTAAGAAGAGCCAGGAGGGGACATGAGAAGTCTTTGGCAGGTCGAATCAAGGATAACCCAAAAGCTTTCGATAGATATGTCAGGAATAAAAGAATGACTAGGGTAAGTGTAGGGCCAGTCAAGGACAGTAGTGGAAAGTTGTGCTTGGAGTCCGAGGAGATAGGAGAGGTGCTAAATGAATATTTTTTCGTCAGTATTCACACAGGAAAAAGACAATGTTGTCGAGGAGAATACCGAGATTCAGGCTACTAGACTAGAAGGGCTTGAGGTTCATAAGGAGGAGGTGTGGGCAATTCTGGAAAGTGTGAAAATAGATAAGTCACCTGGGCCAGATGGGATTTATCCTAGGATTCTCTGGGAAGCTAGGGAGGAGATTGCTGAGCCTTTGGCCTTGATCTTTAAGTCATCTTGGTCTACAGGAATAGTGCCAGAAGACTGGAGGATAGCAAATGTTGTCCCCTTGTTCAAGAAGGGGAGTAGAGACAACCTTGGTAACTATAGACCAGTCAGCCTTACTTCTGTTGTGGGAAAACTCTTAGAAAGGTTTATAAGAGATAGGATGTATAATCATCTGGAAAGGAATAATTTGATTAGGGATAGTCAACACGGTTTTGTGAAGGGTAGGTCGTGCCTCACAAACCTTATTGAGTTCTTTGAGAAGGTGACCAAACAGGTAGATGAGGGTAGAGCAGTTGATGTGGTGTATATGGATTTCAGTAAAGCGTTTGTTAAGGTTCCCCACGGTAGGCTACTGAAGAAAATACGAGGCATGGGATTCAGGGTGATTTAGCAGTTTGGATCAGAAATTGGCTAGCTGGAAGAAGACAAAGGGTGGTGGTTGATGGGAAATGTTCAGACTGGAGTCCAGTTACTAGTGGTGTACCACAAGGATCTGTTTTGGGGCCACTACTGTTTGTAATATTTATAAATGACCTGGAGGAGGGCGTAGAAGGATGGGTGAGTAAATTTGCAGATGACACTAAAGTCGGTGGAGTAGTGGACAGTGCGGAAGGATGTTACAAGTTACAGAGGGACATAGATAAGCTGCAGCACTGGGCTGAGAGGTGGCAAATGGAGTTTAATGCAGAAAAGTGTGAGGTGATTCATTTTGGAAGGAATAACAGGAAGACAGAGTACTGGGCTAATGGTAAGATTCTTGGCAGTGTGGATGAGCAGAGAGATCTCGGTGTCCATGTACATAGATCCCTGAAAGTTGCCACTCAGGTTGAGAGGGTTGTTAAGAAGGCGTACGGTGTGTTAGCTTTTATTGGTAGAGGGATTGCGTTTCGGAGCCGTGAGGTCATGTTGCAGCTGTACAAAACTCTGGTGCGGCCGCATTTGGAGTATTGCGTGCAATTCTGGTCGCCGCATTATAGGAAGGACGTGGAAGCATTGGAAAGGGTGCAGAGGAGATTTACCAGAATGTTGCCTGGTATGGAGGGAAGATCTTATGAGGAAAGGCTGAGGGACTTGAGGCTGTTTTCGTTAGAGAGAAGAAGGTTAAGAGGTGACTTAATTGAGGCATACAAGATGATCAGAGGATTGGATAGGGTGGACAGTGAGAGACTTTTTCCTCGGATGGTGATGTCTAGCACGAGGGGATATAGCTTTAAATTGAGGGGAGATAGATATAGGACAGATGTCAGAGGTAGGTTCTTTACTCAGAGAGCAGTAAGGGCGTGGAATGCCCTGCCTGCAACAGTAGTGGACTTGCCAACACTAAGGGTATTTAAATGGTCATTGGATAGACATATGGACGATAAGGGAATAGTGTAGATGGGCTTTAGAGCGGTTTCACAGGTCGGCGCAACATCGAGGGCCGAAGGGCCTGTACTGCGCTGTTATGTTCTATGTTCTGGTAGTGTGGCGACCAGAATTGAACACTATACTTCAAGTGTGGCCTAACTAAGGTTCTGTACAGCTGCAACATGACTTGCCAATTCTTATACTCAATGCCCCGGCCAATGAAGGCAAGCATGCCGTATGCCTTCTTGACTACCTTCCCCACCTGTGTTGCCCCTTTCAGTGACCTGTGGACCTGTACTCCTAGATCTCTCTGACTGTCAACTCTCTTGAGGGTTCTACCATTCACTGTATATTCCTCAGTACTGGCACCAGGGGGAGTGTCAGCCTTGATTATGGAGCTCAAATCCTAGAGTACAGACACCGCCCTCCGACAGTGCGGCGCTCCCTCAGTACTGGCACCGGGGGGAGTGTGGGCCTGGATTATGGAGCTCAAATCCTAGAGTATAGACATCTCCCTCCGACAGTGCAGCGCTCCCTCAGTACTGGCACCGGGGGGAGTGTGGGCCTGGATTATGGAGCTCAAATCCGAGAGTATATACATCTCCCTCCGACAGTGCGGCGCTCCCTCAGTACTGGCACCGGGGGGAGTGGGCCTTGATTATGGAGCTCAAATCCTAGAGTACAGACATCGCCCTCCGACAGTGCGGCGCTCCCTCAGTACTGGCACCGGGGGGAGTGTGGGCCTGGATTATGGAGCTCAAATCCTAGAGTATAGACATCTCCCTCCGACAGTGCGGCGCTCCCTCAGTACTGGCACCAGGGGGAGTGTCGGCATAGATTATGGAGCTCAAATCCGAGAGTATATACATCTCCCTCCGACAGTGCGCGCTCCCTCAGTACTGGCACCGGGGGAGGGTGTCGGTCTGGATTATGGAGCTCAAATCCTAGAGTATATACATCTCCCTCCGACAGTGCAGAGAAAGACAGAGAGAGACAGACAGACAGGCAGACAGAGAGAGAATCGCAGAGAGGCGGAGAGACGTAGAGAGAGGGAAGTACGGCTGACAGAGAGGGAGAGATAGAGAGAGGAAGGGAGAGGGAGAGAGAGACAGAGAAACAGAGATTTAGAGATAGAGACAGAGAGAGAGAGTCAGAGAGAGAGAGTGGGAGAGAGAAATAGAGACAGGGAAAGAGAGTGAGAGACAGAGAGAGAGATGGACAGAGAGAGAGAGGTGGGAAGAGACAGAGGGAGATAGAGACAGAGAGACAGAGACAGAGAGAGTGAGAGAGACAGAGAGAGACAGAGCGAGTGAGAGAGACAGAGAGAGAAAGACACAGACAGATAGAGAGAAAGGGAGGCAAAGAGAGAGAGACAGGGAGAAAGAGACAGTTAGAGAGACTGAGAGACAGAGAGATGGGAGAAAGAGAGACAGATAGAGACAGACAGGCAGATCGAGAGACAGAGCGAGAGAGAAAGGAAGGGGGGACAGACAGCGAGAGAGAGAGAGAGACAGAGACAGTGTGTGAGAGAGAGAGACAGAGAGAGCGAGACAGAGACAGCGAGAGACAGAGAGAGCGAGACAGAGATAGAGATAGAGAGACAGAGAGAGAGTGACAGGGAGAGAGACAGAGTGACAGAGACAGAGAGGCAGGGACAGAGGTATAAAGTGAGTGAGAGAGAGAGAGACAGGGACAAAGCAAGAGAGAGAGACAAAGAGGGACAGAGGAAGTTGAGAGAGAGAGAGACACACAGAAAGAGATAGTGAGAGGGACACAGAGACAGAGAGTGAGACAGAGCAAGACAGAGATGTCATGATGTAAATAATGCACACACATGATCAGACACACTCACTACACTTCATTTAGTCTCGCACATATTCTTTGCAAAAAGGGGGGATGTCATGATATACATCAGCATATCATGGTCCAATCACACACACACTGACACACTGATGGACATACAGTGGGACCAATCAGCATACACAACACCGCAGCCAATCACCAGTGAGAGCACACGCACTATAAAGACAGGGGACACCAGAGTTCCCGCTCATTCTAGCAGCAGCCAGCTCAGAGCACAGAGCTCACAGCCTGCATCACAGACATTCACCATGTGCTGAGTGCCTCACCTAGATAGTGATAGGACAGGGTCCACAGATAAGCTGGTAAAGCACGTACCCAAGCTTACAGTATGTTCTTACAGTTGAGTTGTGAATAAAATAGAGTTACACCATCTCCAACCGTGTTGACCTGTTTCTAGACCGGAACACCCAACACAACAAGAGAGACAGACAGAGAGATAGAGAGCGAGACAGAGAGGGACATAGAGAGAGACAGGAAGAGACACACACACACACACAAATAGTGAGAGTGAGAGAGAGAGAGGTAGACAGGGAGACAGAGAGAGCGGGAGAGCCAGAGAGCGACAGAGAGACAAAGGGAAACAGACAGAGATAGAGAGAGACAGAGAGAGAGAGAGAGACAGGGAGAGACAGAGAGAGAGAGACAGAGAGAGAGAGAGAGAGAGAGAGAGAGAGAGAGAGAGAGAGAGAGACAGAGAGAGAGAGACAGAGAGAGAGAGACAGAGAGAGAGAGAGAGACAGGGAGAGACACACACAAATAGCGAGAGAGACAGACAGACAGACTGAGAGAGCGAGAAAGACAGAGAGAGCGAGACAGAGCGAGAGATAGAGACAGAGAGAGAGAGACGGAGGGAGAGACAGAGAGAGAGACAGAGAGAGAGACAGAGAGAGAGAGACAGAGAGAGAGACAGAGAGAGAGACAGAGAGAGAGACAGAGAGAGAGATAGAGAGAGAGATAGAGACAGAGAGAGAGAGAGACGGTGGGAGAGAGAGACAGAGAGAGAGAGAGACAGTGAGAGAGAGAGACAGAGAGAGAGCGAGACGGTGGGAGAGAGAGACGGTGGGAGAGAGACGGTGGGAGAGAGAGACATAGAGAGATAGAGACAGACAGAGACAGAGAGAGAGACAGAGAGAGAGATAGAGACAGAGTGAGAGAGAGACGGTGGGAGAGAGAGACAGAGCGAGATAGAGAGATAGAGACAGACAGAGACAGAGAGAGAGACAGAGAGAGAGATAGAGACAGAGCGTGAGAGAGACGGAGGGACAGAGAGACAGAGAGAGTGACAGAGAGAGAGAGAGACAGAGACGGAGAGAAGAGAGACAGACAGAGACGGAGAGAGAGACAGAGAGACGGAGAGAGACAGAGAGAGAGAGAGACGGTGGGAGAGAGAGACAGAGAGAGAGAGACAGAGAGAGAGAGAGACGGTGGGAGAGAGAGACGGTGGGAGAGAGAGACAGAGCGAGATAGAGAGATAGAGACAGACAGAGACAGAGAGAGAGACAGAGAGAGAGATAGAGACAGAGTGAGAGAGAGACGGAGGGACAGAGAGACAGAGAGAGTGACAGAGAGAGAGAGAGAGAGAGACGGAGAGAAGAGAGACAGACAGAGACGGAGAGAGAGACAGAGAGACGGAGAGAGACAGAGAGATGTGGAGTGTCGATATCTCACCTTGCAGTTGATACATGGTTCGTGCATCGTAAACATGTGGTTAATCTTCCTCTCCAGACACTCCATTTGTAGGGTTTTTGAGCGCTGTTGCCTGAGTTTCCTGTGGGAGGAGGGGGGGGGGGGGAGAACGCACAGACGGGGTCAGCTGCTTACTCAGAATCGCGTTTATCTCCCCCGCTACGGACATGCGACATTTCCGTCCCACCTCTTTTCCCTGATGGTGCACTGTTCCAGACACGGGGCGGGGGGGGCGAGGCCAATTAAATAATTGTGACGGCCCCCCCCCCCCCCCCACCACGTCTCCCCGTAGCTCTGCGCGCCCCTCAAGGGAAGGAATCGGCCCTCCGGGAGACATTGCACGGACATGGTAGATTACGCCACGTGAGTGTCCCTTTTGAGGAAGGTTCGGCCTCACCACATGACTTCAGTGACGCCGTTTGTGGGTGGAGCTGGGCTGTGGCTGTCAGGTGAGAGCGGGAAGGGGTGAGGGTTTAGGTGTTTGGGTATCAGTTCCGGTTTGTTGCTTTGGACTGCCGAAGAGGAGCAGGTTTTCCCTTTGAAAGCCGTACCAGGAAACAATGCCCGTTGTTTCTGGCAAACTGCCCTGGCGCCTTTAAAGATAGAGTTGCTCTCCGGAAGGAGTGTTCAATCTGCTGGTTGGAGACTGGATCAGAACCTCAGGGGAAGGAATAGTCCCATTCAGGTGAGAACACAGTGTGCCCCTGAAAGGGTGTTTGGTTTGTTAGATTTTGTATAGAATTGGAACAGTTAAGGGGGAAGTCATTAAGAGTTATACACATGGGCTACTGTAGCTGTTGTGTTTATAAGCTGCAGTGCTCGGCTGAGAGGTGGCAAATGGAGTTTAATGCAGAAAAGTGTGAGGTGATTCATTTTGGAAGGAATAACAGGAAGACAGAGTACTGGGCTAATGGTAAGATTCTTGGCAGTGTGGATGAGCAGAGAGATCTCGGTGTCCATGTACATAGATCCCTGAAAGTTGCCACCCAGGTTGAGAGGGTTGTGAAGAAGGCGTACGGTGTGTTAGCTTTTATTGGTAGAGTGTCTGAGTTTCGGAGCCATGAAGTCATGTTGCAGCTGTACAAAACTCTGGTGCGGCCGCATTGGGAGTATTGCGTGCAATTCTGGTCGCCGCATTATAGGAAGGATGTGGAAGCATTGGAAAGGGTGCAGAGGAGATTTACCAGAATGTTGCCTGGTATGGAGGGAAGATGTTATGAGGAAAGGCTGAGGGACTTGAGGCTGTTTTCGTTAGAGAGAAGAAGGTTGAGAGGGGACTTAATTGAGGCATACAAGATGATCAGAGGATTGGACAGGGTGGACAGTGAGAGACTTTTTCCTCGGATGGTGATGTCCAGCACGAGGGGACATAGCTTTAAATTGAGGGGAGATAGATATAGGACAGATGTCAGAGGTAGGTTCTTTACTCAGAGAGTAGTAAGGGCGTGGAATGCCCTGCCTGCAACAGTAGTGGACTCGCCAACACTAAGGGCATTCAAATGGTCATTGGATAGACATATGGACGATAAGGGAATAGTGTAGATGGCTTTAGAGTGGTTTCACAGGTCGGCGCAACATCGAGGGCCGAAGGGCCTGTACTGCGCTGTAATGTTCTATGTTCTAACCCTAACCCTAACCCTAAGGGCATTCAAATGGTCATTGGATAGACATATGGACGATAAGGGAATAGTGTAGATGGGCTTTAGAGTGGTTTCACAGGTCGGCGCAACATCGAGGGCCGAAGGGCCTGTACTGCGCTGTTATGTTCCATGTTTCTATGTTCTAAGCTTGTACCGGTCATGTTACTAATTTGCCCAAACCCTCAGTACTTCCTAGCGCCGTCTCCCTCGATACCCATCCTGTCCCTGTGTTTGTCAAGATGCCTTTTGAACGCCATTAATGTATCGGTCACCACCACCTCCCCCAGCAACGCGTTCCAGGCACTCTGTGTAAAAAAACCTGCCTCGCACATCCCCTCTAAACTTTGCCCCATGGACCTTTAACCTCTGCCCCCTGGTGACTGACCCCTTCCACCCTGGGAAAGAACCTGCCCATCCATTCTATCCATGCCCCTCATAATCGTGTAGGCCTCTATCAGGCCGCCCCCCTCAACCTCCGTCTCTCTCATGACAACAGTCCGAGTCTGTTCAGCCTCTCCGCATAGCGAACACCCTCCAGACCCGGCAACATCCTGGTAAACCTCCTCTGCACCCTCTCCAAAGCCTCCACCTCCTCCTGGTAGTGTGGCGGCCGGAATTGTGCGCAATATTCCCAAGTGGGGCCTCACCGAGGTTCGATACAGCTGCAGCGTGACTTGGCCGTTTTTACACTCGACGCCCCGGCCAATGAAGGCGAGCATTCCGTACGCTTGCTTGACCAACTTGTCCACGTGTGTTGCCACCTTCAAAGATCTGTGGGCCTGTCCGCCCTGATCTCTCTGACTTTCTATATTCCTCAGAGTTTTGCCATTTACGGTTTATTTCCCGTCTATTACAGCAGGATTTAGATTGTTTGGAGACTTGGGCGGAGAGGTGGCAGATGGAGTTTAATCTGGACAAATGTGAGGTAATGCATTTTGGAAGGTCTAATGCAGGTAGGGAATATACAGTGAATGGTAGAACCCTCAAGAGTATTGAAAGTCAAAGAGATCTAGGAGTACAGGTCCACAGGTCATTGAAAGGGGCAACACAGGTGGAGAAGGTAGTCAAGAAGGCATACGGCATGCTTGCCTTCATTGGCCGGGGCATTGAGTATAAGAATTGGCAAGTCATGTTGCAGCTGTATAGAACCTTAGTTAGGCCACACTTGGAGTATAGTGTTCAATTCTGGTCGCCACACTACCAGAAGGATGTGGAGGCTTTAGAGAGGGTGCAGAAGCGATTTACCAGAATGTTGCCTGGTATGGAGGGCATTAGCTATGAGGAGCGGTTGAATAAACTCGGTTTGTTCTCACTGGAACGACGGAGGTTGAGGGGCGACCTGATAGAGGTCTACAAAATTATGAGGGGCATAGACAGAGTGGATAGTCAGAGGCTTTTCCCCAGGGTAGAGGGGTCACTTACTAGGGGGCATAGGTTTAAGGTGCGAGGGGCAAGGTTTAGAGGAGATGTACGAGGCAAGTTTTTTACACAGAGGGTAGTGGGTGCCTGGAACTCGCTACCGGAGGAGGTGGTGGAAGCAGGGATGATAGTGACATTTAAGGGGCATCTTGACAAATACATGAATAGGATGGGAATAGAGGGATACGGACCCCGGAAGCGTGGAAGATTGTAGTTTAGTCGGGCAGCATGGTCGGCACGGGCTTGGAGGGCCGAAGGGCCTGTTCCTGTGCTGTACTTTTCTTTGTTCTTTGTTTGTTGTTATATTAGACAAAAATGCATTACCTCACATTTGTCTGGATTAAACTCCATTTGCCATTCCTCTGCCCATGTCGCCAACCTATCTATGTACTGTTTGTAATTGGTGATAAATTCTTGCTGTATTTTATATATGTTAACTACACTCTTACAATCAACTTAGTTTTGATAAAAGCGTCTGAGCTCATGACACTCAGCGGTTAGCACTGTTGCTTCTCAGCTCCAGGGTCCCAGGTTCGATTCCCCACTGGGTCACTGTCTGTGCGGAGTCTGCACGTTCTCCTCGTGTCTGCGTGGGTTTCCTCCGGGTGCTCCGGTTTCCTCCCACAGTCCAAAGATGTGCAGGTTAGGTGGATTGGCCGTGTTAAATTGTCCCTTAGTGTCCAAAGATGTGCAGGTTAGGTGGATTGGCCGTGTTAAATTGTCCCTTAGTGTCCAAAGATGTACAGGTTAGGGGGATTGGCCGTGTTAAATTGTCCCTTAGTGTCCAAAGATGTACAGGTTAGGTGGATTGGCCGTGTTAAATTGTCCCTTTGTGTCCAAAGATGTACAGGTTAGGTGGGTTGGCCATGTTAAATTGTCCCTTAGTGTCCAAAGATGTGCAGGTTAGGTGGATTGGCCGTGTTAAACTGTCCCTTAGTGTCCAAAGATGTACAGGTTAGGTGGATTGGCTGTGATAAATTGTCCCCTGTGTCCAAAGATGTACAGGTTAGGTGGATTGGCCGTGTTAAATTGTCCCTTAGTGTCCAAAGATGTGCAGGTTAGGTGGATTGGCCGTGTTAAATTGTACCTTAGTGTCCAAAGATGTACAGGTTAGGTGGATTGGCCGTGTTAAATTGTCCCTTAGTGTCCAAAGATGTGCAGGTTAGGTGGATTGGCCGTGTTAAATTGTCCCTTAGTGTCCAAAGATGTGCAGGTTAGGTGGATTGGCTGTGTTAAATTGCCCCTTAGTGTCCAAAGATGTACAGGTTAGTTGGATTGGCCGTGTTAAATTGTCCCTTAGTGTCCAAAGATGTACAGGTTAGGTGGATTGGCCGTGTTAAACTGTCCCTTAGTGTCCAAAGATGTGCAGGTTAGGTGGATTGGCTGTGATAAATTGTCCCCTGTGTCCAAAGATGTACAGGTTAGGTGGATTGGCCGTGTTAAATTGTCCCTTAGTGTCCAAAGATGTGCAGGTTAGGTGGATTGGCCATGTTAAATTGTCCCTTAGTGTCCAAAGATGTGCAGGTGAGGTGGATTGGCCGTGTTAAATTGTCCCTTAGTGTCCAAAGATGTGCAGGTTAGGTGGATTGGCCGTGTTAAATTGCCCTTAGTGTCCAAAGATGTACAGGTTAGGTGGATTGGCCGTGTTAAATTGTCCCTTAGTGTCCAAAGATGTGCAGGTTAGGTGGATTGGCCGTGTTAAATTGTCCCTTAGTGTCCAAAGATGTGCAGGTTAGGTGGATTGGCCGTGTTAAATTGTCCCTTAGTGTCCAAAGATGTGCAGGTTAGGTGGATTGGCCGTGTTAAATTGTCCCTTAGTGTCCAAAGATGTGCAGGTTAGGTGGATTGGCCGTGCTAAATTGCCCTTAGTGACCAAAAAGGTCAGGTGGGGTTATTGGGTTACGGGGATCGGGTGGAAGTGAGGGCTAAAGTGGATCGGTGCTGCCGCGTGAGGCCGAATGGCCTCCTTCTGCACTGTATGTTCTATGTTCTACCCACTTTGAGGAGGAGGGATATTCTGCGACCGGTTCAAAGATTGGAATGTGTTCGACTGCAGCGGCCCTGTTTATCTTTTTGGAATTCTTAATGGTAAAAACTGGGCGGCATGGACTGGTTGGGCCGAAGGGCCTGTTTCCATGCTGTAAACTTCTCTGATTCTATCTAATTGGAATTCTGTTTTTCAGCGCCGGGGTGCTTTGGAGCAGCCAGAGGGCGCTGTTGACAAAAGAATGGGCTTTTCAGTCTGGGATAAGGGACTGTGGTTTGACCGGGGAGCTCATGTGCTTTGGTGGACCGCGGAGATGACTTGTTTCTCAGCTTGGGGAGAGACGAGAGGGAGTTTTTGGAGAAGTTGTGCAGAGGGGAGTTGAATTCTGATCTGCCTGACAGTGAATCCACAGTTTTCCGACATGGGGCAAGGAAGTATTTAGTGAATGGCCTGACACTGGGAAGTTGCGAGGATTGGATTGGATCGGATTTGTTTATTGTCACGTGTACCGAGGTACAGTGAAAAGTATTTTTCTGCGAGCAGCTCAACAGATCATTAAGTACATGAGAAGAAAAGGGAATAAAAGAAAATACATAATAGGGCAACACAAGGTACACAATGTAACTACATAAGCACCGGCATCGGATGAAGCATACAGGGTGTAGTGTTAATCAGGTCCGTCCATAAGAGGGTCCTTTAGGAGTCTGGTGACAGCGGGGAAGAAGCTGTTTTTGAGTCTGTCCGTGCGTGTTCTCAGACTTCTGTATCTCCTGCCCCATGGAAGAAGTTGGAAGAGTGAGCAAGCCGGGTGGGAGGGGTCTTTGATGATGCTGCCCGCTTTCCCCAGGCAGCGGGAGGTGTAGACGGAGCCGATGGATGGGAGGCGGGTCCGTGTGATGGGACTGGGCGGTGTTCACGACTCTCTGAAGTTTCTTGCGGTCCTGGGCCGAGCAGTTGCCATACCAGGCTGTGATGCAGCCCGATAGGATGCTTTCTATGGTGCATCTGTGAAAGTTGGTAAGAGTCAATGTGGACATGGAATAAAGGGACCCTGGCGTATTTGTCCCTAAATCTCTGAAGGCGGGAGGGTAAGTGAAGGGAACTGAGGATTATTGATTTAGTCATTTTGATGGAGATACTGAAGCCCATGGAAAAATTAATTTTAAAATGAATTCCATCATAAGAATGCAAACACAGTCTAACTTCAGATGACAGTACGAAGTCTTACAACACCAGGTTAAAGCCCAACAGGTTTGTTTCGATGTCACTAGCTTTCGGAGCGCTGCTCCTTCCTCAGGTGAATGAAGAGGTCTATTCCAGAAACATACATATAGACAGATTCAAAGATGCCAGACAATGCTAGGAATGCGAGCATTAGCAGGTGATTAAATCTTTACAGATCCAGAGATGGGGTAACCCCAGGTTAAAGAGGTGTGAATTGTCTCAAGCCAGGACAGTTGGTAGGATTTCGCAGGCCAGATGGTGGGGGGTGAATGTAATGCGACATGAATCCCAGGTCCCGGTTGGGGCCGCACTCGTGTGTGCGGAACTTGGCTATAAGTTTCTGCTCGGCGATTCTGCGCTGCCGCCTTGGAGAACGCTTACCCGGAGATCAGAGGCTGAATGCCCTCGACTGCTGAGCTGTTCCCCGACTGGAAGGGAACATTCCTGCCTGGCGATTGTCGCGCGATGTCCGTTGATGTCCGGATAAGTATAGCAATCAGCAGAAACCAGATCTGGTTCAAAGTGTAATTCACATTCCAATACATAGCAAACACCCATGGACGCAACATTCACAGCTACGTTGCACACTGATGATTGACAACTAACCACCCAATCAAATGCATTTGAGAGTCATCCAAGTCAATCAGCAGGGATAGGGACAGATGGAGTCAGACTGATAACATTTTCCTTAAAGATCGAGGTCCGGGCAGCCATTTTCCATCCAGGATCACTCGATACTATTTACCTAACTACTCGCTATCCTTATTTCGTATTTTCATATTTCTACTCTACCGCTAAAGTCTGCGCACACTGTTTTGCCTTGGGAAAGAATCCGTTCCTGTATTTTGAAAATTCAATTTGTTTGTGAACCACTAATTTAATTCTATCTCTGAAAGGCCTTCTGCAGGGGCTTTCTTGAGAACATTTGATTTGTAACCACAAGTAGGTGTCAAACTCTCAATTATACTCAATAAAAGATTTAATTTCGCATGTGAGGCGTGTAGCTTAAATTTCTACTGAGTTAAAAGTGTATACGAGACAACGCTTAAACCGCATGGTAGATTTCAACAGCAGGTTAGCGGGGTGGTGAAAAAGGCATACTGGTGTCATGTTGGGAGCACTATTAAGAAATGGGTGTCTATCAGTGATGTCAGGGTGTGGGGTGGAGCTGGGCTGTCTGTCAGCTTTCTACTTTCGTTTTAGGCTGTTTGCTACAGGGTGTGTTTTAGTTTTGTTTTCAGTGTTGGAGCTGAAGCCAGCCGGAGCGGGTGTACTGTTGATCTCTCTGCCATGAAAAGACTACCTCTTGATTCGTTGGTGAATTCGGAATTTTAAATGTTCTCAGTAGTGAATGTAATTTGGAGTATTGCGTGCAATTCTGGGTCGCCACATTCTAGGAAGGATGTGGAAGCATTGGAAAGGGTGCAGAGGAGATTTACCAGAATGTTGCCTGGTATGGAGGGAAGATCTTGTGAGGGAAGGCTGAGGGACTTGAGGCTGTTTTCGTTAGAGAGAAGAAGGTTAAGAGGTGACTTAATTGAGGCATACAAGATGATCAGAGGATTCGATAGGGTGGAGCCTTTTTCCTCGGATGGTGATGTCTAGCACGAGGGGACATAGCTTTAAATTGAGGGGAGATAGATATAAGACAGATGTCAGAGGTAGGTTCTTTACTCAGTAGTAAGGGCGTGGAATGCTCTGCCTGCAACAGTAGTGGTCTGTCTCTCAGTCTCTCTCTCTCTGTCTCTCTCTCTGTCTTTCTCTCTCTGTGTCTCTCTCTCTCTCTGTCTCTCTCTCTCTCTCTCTCTGTCTCTCTCTCTGTCTCTCTCTGTCTGTCTCTCTCTCTCTCTGTCTCTGTCTCTCTCTCTCTGTCTCTCTCTGTCTGTCTCTCTCTGTCTGTCTCTCTCTGTCTGTCTCTCAGTCTCTCTCTCTCTGTCTCTCTCTGTCTGTCTCTCTCTGTCTGTCTCTCTCTGTCTGTCTCTCAGTCTCTCTCTCTCTGTCTCTCTCTGTCTCTCTCTCTCTGTCTCTCTCTCTCTGTCTCTCTCTGTCTGTCTCTCTCTGTCTCTCT
>NC_092729.1:73094816-73172316 GCF_047496885.1 Scyliorhinus torazame | reverse complement strand
TCTCTCTCTCTGTCTCTTTCCATCTTTCTCTGTCTCTCTCCACCTCTCTCTCTCTCCCTCTCTCTCTCTCTGTCTCTCTCTGTCTCTCTCTCTCTGTCTCTCTTTCTCTCCATGTCTCTCTCTCTTTCTGTCTGTCTCTCTCTCCATCTCGCTCTCTCTCTCTCTCTCTGTTTCTCTCCCTGTCCATTCCTCTGTCTCTCTCTGTCTCGCTTTCTCTCTCTCTCTCTGTATCTCTCCATCTCTCTCTCTCTCCATATCCCTCTCTCTCTCTGACTCCCTGTCTAGCTCTCTCTGTCTCTCTCCATCTCTCTCCCTCTCTCTCTATGTATCTCTCCCTGTCCATTTCTCTCTCTCGCTCTATCTCTCCCTCTCTGTCTGGGTTTGCTGGACCCAGGCACCAGCCTCGTTGCCCGAGTAGACCGAGGGTGTTCGGGGCCTTACCGGATGTACAGGAGGCTACACGAGCTGGCCGCGATTAAGACCGCGACACATGTCAAGATCCCATAATTCACCATCATCTTCTCCTCTGCGGAGAAAGAGGAACCAATCAGAACTGTCAGGGTCTGGGGCAGAGACCAAAGGCCGTGCGCCAACTCAGAAACACGCAGCTACACCGTTCCCTCCGACAGTGCAGCGCTCCCTCAATACTGGCACCGGGGGGAGTGTGGGCCTGGATTATGGAGCTCAAATCCTAGAGTATAGACATCTCCCTCCGACAGTGCAGCGCTCCCTCAGTACTGGCACCGGGGGGAGTGTGGGCCTGGATTATGGAGCTCAAATCCTAGAGTATAGACATCTCCCTCAGTACTGGCACTGGGGGGAGTGTGGGCCTGGATTATGGAGCTCAAATCCTAGAGTATAGACATCTCCCTCCGACAGTGCGGCGCTCCCTCAGTACTGGCACCGGGGGGAGTGTCGGCCTGGATTATGGAGCTCAAATCCTAGAGTATAGACATCTCCCTCCGACAGTGCGGCGCTCCCTCAGTACTGGCACCGGGGGGAGTGTGGGCCTGGATTATGGAGCTCAAATCCTAGAGTATAGACATCTCCCTCCGACAGTGCGGCGCTCCCTCAGTACTGGCACCGGGGGGAGTGTCGGCCTGGATTATGGAGCTCAAATCCTAGAGTATAGACATCTCCCTCCGACAGTGCGGCGCTCCCTCAGTACTGGCACCGGGGGGAGTGTGGGCCTGGATTATGGAGCTCAAATCCTAGAGTATAGACATCTCCCTCCGACAGTGCAGCGCTCCCTCAGTACTGGCACCGGGGAGAGTGTGGGCCTGGATTATGGAGCTCAAATCCTAGAGTATAGACATCTCCCTCCGACAGTGCGGCGCTCCCTCAGTACTGGCACCGGGAGGAGTGTCGGCCTGGATTATGGAGCTCAAATCCTAGAGTATAGACATCTCCCTCCGACAGTGCGGCGCTCCCTCAGTACTGGCACCGGGGGGAGTGTGGGCCTGGATTATAGAGCTCAAATCCTAAAGTATAGACATCTACCTCCGACAGTGCAGCGCTCCCTCAGTACTGGCACCGAGAGGAGTGTGGGCCTGGATTATGGAGCTCAAATCCTAGAGTCTAGACATCTACCTCCGACAGTGCGGCGCTCCCTCAGTACTGGCACCGGGGGGTGAGGGCCTGGATTATAGCGCTCAAATCCTAGAGTATAGACATCTCCCTCCGACAGTGCGGCGCTCCCTCAGTACTGGCACCAGGGGGAGTGTCGGCCTGGATTATGGAGCTCAAATCCTAGAGTATAGACATCTCCCTCCGACAGTGCAGCGCTCCCTCAGTACTGGCACCGGGGGGAGTGTGGGCCTGGATTATGGAGCTCAAATCCTAGAGTATAGACATCTCCCTCCGACAGTGCAGCGCTCCCTCAGTACTGGCACCGGGGGGGGGAGTGTCAGCCTGGATTATGGAGCTCAAATACTAGAGTATATACATCTCCCTCCGACAGTGCAGCGCTCCCTCAGTACTGGCACCGGGGGGAGTGTGGGCCTGGATTATGGAGCTCAAATCCTAGAGTATAGACATCTCCCTCCGACAGTGCAGCGCTCCCTCAGTACTGGCACCGGGGGGGGAGTGTCAGCCTGGATTATGGAGCTCAAATACTAGAGTATATACATCTCCCTCCGACAGTGCAGCGCTCTCTCAGTACTGGCACCGGGGGGAGTGTGGGCCTGGATTATGGAGCTCAAATCCTAGAGTATAGACATCTCCCTCCGACAGTGCGGCGCTCCCTCAGTACTGGCACCGGGGGGAGTGTGGGCCTGGATTATGGAGCTCAAATCCTAGAGTATAGACATCTACCTCCGACAGTGCAGCGCTCCCTCAGTACTGGCACCGGGGGGAGTGTCGGCCTGGATTATGGAGCTCAAATCCTAGAGTATAGACATCTCCCTCCGACAGTGCAGCGCTCCCTCAGTACTGGCACCGGGGGGAGTGTGGGCCTGGATTATGGAGCTCACATCCTAGAGTATAGACATCTCCCTCCGACAGTGCAGCGCTCCCTCAGTACTGGCACCGGGGGGAGTGTCGGCCTGGATTATGGAGCTCAAATCCTCGAGTATAGACATCTCCCTCCGACAGTGCGGCGCTCCCTCAGTACTGGCACCGGGGGGAGTGTCGGCCTGGATTATGGAGCTCAAATCATAGAGTATAGACATCTCCCTCCGACAGTGCGGCGCTCCCTCAGTACTGGCACCGGGGGGAGTGTGGGCCTGGATTATGGAGCTCAAATCCTAGAGTATAGACATCTCCCTCCGACAGTGCGGTGCTCCCTCAGTACTGGCACCGGGGGGAGTGTCGGCCTGGATTATGGAGCTCAAATCCTAGAGTATAGACATCTCCCTCCGACAGTGCAGCGCTCCCTCAGTACTGGCACCGGGGGGAGTGTGGGCCTGGATTATGGAGCTCAAATCCTAGAGTATAGACATCTCCCTCCGACAGTGCGGTGCTCCCTCAGTACTGGCACCAGGGGGAGTGTCGGCCTGGATTATGGAGCTCAAATTCTAGAGTATAGACATCTCCCTCCGACAGTGCGGTGCTCCCTCAGTACTGGCACCGGGGGGAGTGTCGGCCTGGATTATGGAGCTCAAATCCTAGAGTATAGACATCTCCCTCCGACAGTGCAGCGCTCCCTCAGTACTGGCACCGGGGGGAGTGTGGGCCTGGATTATGGAGCTCAAATCCTAGAGTTTAGACATCTCCCTCCGACAGTGCGGTGATCCCTCAGTACTGGCACCGGGGGGAGTGTCGGCCTGGATTATGGAGCTCAAATCCTAGAGTATAGACATCTCCCTCCGACAGTGCAGCGCTCCCTCAGTACTGGCACCGGGGGGAGTGTGGGCCTGGATTATGGAGCTCAAATCCTAGAGTGTAGACATCTCCCTCCGACAGTGCAGCGCTCCCTCAGTACTGGCACCGGGGGGAGTGTGGGCCTGGATTATGGAGCTCAAATCCTAGAGTATAGACATCTACCTCTGACAGTGCGTCACTCCCTCAGTACTGGCACCGGGGGGAGTGTGGGCCTGGATTATGGAGCTCAAATCCTAGAGTGTAGACATCTCCCTCCGACAGTGCAGCGCTCCCTCAGTACTGGCACCGGGGGGAGTGTGGGCCTGGATTATGGAGCTCAAATCCTAGAGTATAGACATCTCCCTCTGACAGTGCGTCACTCCCTCAGTACTGGCACCGGGGGGTAGTGTCGGCCTGGATTATGGAGCTCAAATCCTAGAGTATATACATCTCCCTCCGACAGTGCAGCGCTCCCTCAGTACTGGCACCGGGGGGAGTGTCGGCCTGGATTATAGAGCTCAAATCCTAGAGTATAGACATCTCCCTCCGACAGTGCAGCGCTCCCTCAGTACTGGCACCGGGGGAAGTGTCGGCCTGGATTAAGGAGCTCAAATCCTAGAGCATGAACGTTTACATGGACACTCTGGTACTTACGATTCATCGCTCTCTTGTAACAAGTGTAGTTTGCAAAGCAACATCCAATCTCCCGACAAATACGGAAATGATTGCTGGATTGGCCATCGGGACATCGAGGAGAGGTCGCTGACGAACCGCATTCTGTAAAAGGTCAAACATTCTTCCTGTCAGAATTACAATCCATTGACAATTCCATAGATTATCTTCAAACACAGGGTGCAACTTAACTCTGTATCTAACCCCGTGCTGTACCTGTCCTGGGAGTGTTTGATGGGGACAGTGTAGAGGGAGCTTTACTCTGTATCTAACCCCGTGCTGTACCTGTCCTGGGAGTGTTTGATGGGGACAGTGTAGAGGGAGCTTTACTCTGTATCTAACCCCGTGCTGTACCTGTCCTGGGAGTGTTTGATGGGGACAGTGTAGAGGGAGCTTTACTCTGTATCTAATCCCGTGGTGTACCTTTCCTGGGAGTGTTTGATGGGGACAGTGTAGAGGGAGCTTTACTCTGTATCTAACCCCGTGCTGTTCCTGTCCTGGGAGTGTTTGATGGGGACAGTGTAGAGGGAGCTTTACTCTGTATCTAACCACGTGCTGTGCCTGTCTTCGGAGTGTTTGATGGGGACAGTGTAGAGGGAGCTTTACTCTGTATCTAACCCCGTGCTGTACCTGTCCTGGGAGTGTTTGATGGGGACAGTGTCGAGGGAGCTTTACTCTGTATCTAACCCCGTGCTGTACCTGTCCTGGGAGTGTTTGATGGGGACACTGTAGAGGGAGCTTTACTCTGTATCTAACCCCGTGCTGTACCTGTCCTGGGAGTGTTTGATGGGGACAGTGTAGAGGGAGCTTTACTCTGTATCTAACCCCGTGCTGTACCTGTTCTGGGAGTGTTTGATGGGGACTGTGTAGAGGGAGCTTTGCTCTGTATCTAACCCCGTGCTGTACCTGTGTTGGGAGTGTTTGATGGGGACAGAGCTTTACTCTGTATCTAACCCCGTGCTGTGCCTGTCCTGGGAGTGTTTGATGGGGACAGTGTAGAGGGAGCTTTACTCTGTATCTAACCCCATGCTGTCCCTGTCCTGGGAGTGTTTGATGGGCACAGTGTAGAGAGAGCTTTACGCTGTATCTAACCCCGTGCTGTACCTGTCCTGGGAGTGTTTGATGGGGACAGTGTAGAGGGAGCTTTACTCTGTATCTAACCCCGTGCTGTACCTGTCCTGGGGGTGTTTGATGGGGACAGTGTAGAGGGAGCTTTACTCTGTATCTAACCCCATGCTGTCCCTGTCCTGGGAGTGTTTGATGGGGACAGTTTGGAGGGAGTTTTACTCTGTATCTAAACCCGTGCTGTACCTGTCCTGGGAGTGTTTGATGGGGACAGTGTAAGGGAGCTTTAGTTTGTATATAACCCCGTGCTGTACCTGTCCTGGGAGTGTTTGATGGGGACAGTGTAGAGAGAGCTTTACTCTGTATCTAACCCCGTGCTGTACCTGTACTGGGAGTGTTTGATGGGGACAGTGTTGAGGGAGTTTTACTCTGTATCTAACCCCGTGCTGTACCTGTCCTGGGAGTGTTTGATGGGGACAGTGTAGAGGGAGCTTTACTCTGTATCTAACCCCGTTCTGTACCTGTCCTGGGAGTGTTTGATGGGGACAGTGTAGAGGGAGCTTTACTCTGTATCTAACCCCGTGCTGTATCTGTCCCGGGAGTGTTTGATGGGGATAGTCGAGAGGGAGCTTTACTCTGTATCTAACCCCGTGCTGTACCTGTCCTGGGAGTGTTTGATGGGTCAGTGTAGAGGGAGCTTTACTCTTTATCTAACCGCGTTCTGTACCTGTCCTGGGAGTGTTTGATGGGGATAGTCGAGAGGGAGCTTTAGTCTGTATCTAACCCCGTGCTGTACCTGTCCTGGGAGTGTTTGATGGGGACAGTGTAGAGGGAGCTTTACTCTGTATCTAACACCGAGCTGTGTCTGTCCTAGGAGTGTTTGATGGGGACAGTGGAGAGGGAGCTTTACTCTATATCTAACCCGATGCTGTACCTGTCCTGGGAGTGTTTGATGGGGACAGTGTAGAGGGAGCTTTACTCTGTATCTAACACCGAGCTGTGTCTGTCCTAGGAGTGTTTGATGGGGACAGTGGAGAGGGAGCTTTACTCTATATCTAACCCTGTGCTGTGCCTGTCCTTGGAGTGTTTGATGGGGACAGTGTAGAGGGAGCTTTACTCTGTATCTAACCCCGAGCTGTGTCTGTCCTGGGAGTGTTTGATGGGGACAGTGAAGAGGGAGCCTTACTCTGTATCTAACACCGTGCTGTACCTGTCCTGGGAGTGTTTGATGGGGACAGTGTAGAGGGAGCTTTACTCTGTATCTAACCCCGTGCTGTACCTGTCCTGGAAGTGTTTAATGGGGACAGTGTAGAGGGAGCTTTACTCTGTATCTAACCCCATGCGGTACCTGTCTTGGGAGTGTTTGATGGCGACAGTGTAGAGGGAGCTTTACTCTGTATCTAACCCCGTGCTGTGCCTGTCCTGGGAGTGTTTGATGGGGAC
Organism: Scyliorhinus torazame; assembly: GCF_047496885.1. NCBI lineage: Eukaryota > Metazoa > Chordata > Chondrichthyes > Carcharhiniformes > Scyliorhinidae > Scyliorhinus > Scyliorhinus torazame. Next base: position 73,165,836 of record NC_092729.1, on the reverse strand, counting down.
AGTGTAGAGGGAGCTTTACTCTGTCTCTAACCCCGTGCTGTAACTGTCCTGGGTGTTTGATGGGGTCAGTGCAGAGGGAGCTTTACTCTGTATCGAACCCCGTGCTGTACCTGTCTTGGGAGTGTTTGATGGGGACAGTGTAGAGGGAGCTTTACTCTGTATCTAACCCCGTGCTGTACCTGTCCTGGGAGTGTTTGATGGGGACAGTGTAGAGGGAGCTTTACTCTGTATCTAACCCCATGCTGTACCTGTCTTGGGAGTGTTTGATGGGGACAGTGTAGAGGGAGCTTTACTCTGTATCTAACCCCGTGCTGTGCCTGTCCTGGGAGTGTTTGATGGGGACAGTTGAGAGGGAGCTTTACTCTGTATCTAACCCCGTGCTGTACCTGTCCTGGGAGTGTTTGATGGGGTCAGTGCAGAGGGAGCTTTTCTCTGTATCTAACCCAGTGCTGTACCTGTCTTGGGAGCGTTTGATGGGGACAGTGTAGAGGGAGCTTTACTCTGTATCTAACCCCGTGTTGTACCTGTCCTGGGAGTGTTTGATGGGGGCAGTGTAGAGGGAGCTTTACTCTGTATCTAACCCCGTGCTGTACCTGTCTTGGGAGCGTTTGATGGGGACAGTGGAGAGGGAGCTTTTCTCTGTATCTAACCTCGTGCTGTACCTGTCCTGGGAGTGTTTGATGGGGAAAAGTGTAGTGGGAGCTTTACTCTGTATCTAACCACGTGCTGTACCTGTCCTGGGAGTGTTTGATGGGGACAGTGTAGAGGGAGCTTTACTCTGTATCTAACCCCGTGCTGTCCCTGCCCTGGGAGTGTTTGATGGGGACAGTGTAGAGGGAGCTTTACTCTGTATCTAACCCCGTGCTGTACCTGCCCTGGGAGTGTTTGATGGGGACAGTGTAGAGGGAGCTTTACTCTGTATCTAACCCCGTGCTGTAGCTGTCCTGGGAGTGTTTGATGGGGACAGTGTAGAGGGAGCTTTACTCTGTATCTAACCCCGTGCTGTGCCTGTCCTGGGAGTGTTTGATGGGGACAGTGGAGGGGGAGCTTTACTCTGTATCTAACCCCGTGCTGTGCCTGTCCTGGGAGTGTTTGATGGGGACAGTGTAGCGGAGTATTAGTCTGTATCTAACCCCGGGGACCTGGGTTGAAAGATCCAATGATCTGAAATTTCTGGTACTCACTCAGTGGGAAAAAGAATTCTTTAATTTTTGAAGCCAGCACATTCGACCCTTGAAGATGAAACATTAATAATTAAACAGCTTTGTGACACAATGAGTGAAACACAATCCAAATGGACCCAAACCCCTTCCCGTTCACTCCCACTGTACACAATCCTAATGGACACAAACCCTTTCCCGTTCACTCCCACTCTACACAATCCCAATGGACCCAAACCCCTCCCCATTCACTCCCACTCTACACAATCCCAATGGCCCCAAACCCCTTCCCGTTCACTCCCACTCTACACAATCCCAATGGACCCAAACCCCTTCCCATTCACTCCCACTCTACACAATCCCAATGGACCCAAACCCCTTCCCGTTCACTCTCACTCTACACAATCCCAATGGACCGAAACCCCTTCCCGTTCACTCCCGCTGTACACAATCCCAATGGACCCAAACCCCTTCCCATTCACTCCCTCTGTGCACAATCCCAATGGACCCAAACCCCTTCCCGTTCACTCCCACTGTACACAATCCCAATGGACCCAAACCCCTTCCCGTTCACTCCCACTCAACACAATCCCAATGGACCCAAACCCCTTCCCGTTCACTCCCACTCTACACAATCCCAATGGACCCAAACTCCTTCCCGTTCACTCCCACTGTACACAATCCCAATGGACCCAAACCCCTTCCCGTTCACTCCCACTCTACACAATCCCAATGGACCCAAACCCCTTCCCGTTCACTCCCACTCTACACAATCCCAATGGACCCAAACCCCTTCCCGTTCACTCCCACTGTACACAATCCCAATGGACCCAAACCCTTTCCCGTTCACTCCCACTGTGCACAATCCCAATGGACCCAAACCCCTTCCCGTTCACTCCCACTCTACACAATCCCAATGGACCCAAATCCCTTCCCGTTCACTCCCACTGTACACAATCCCAATGGACCCAAACCCTTTCCCGTTCACTCCCACTCTACACAATCCCAATGGACCCAAACCCCTTCCCGTTCACTCTCACTCTACACAATCCCAATGGACCCAAACCCCTTCCCGTTCACTCCCACTCTACACAATCCCAATGGACCCAAATCCCTTCCCGTTCACTCCCACTCTACACAATCCCAATGGACCCAAACCCCTTCCCGTTCACTCCCACTGTACACAATCCCAATGGACCCAAACCCCTTCCCGTTCACTCCCACTCTACACAATCCCAATGGACCCAAACCCCTTCCCGTTCACTCCCACTGTACACAATCCCAATGGACCCAAACCCTTTCCCGTTCACTCCCACTCTACACAATCCCAATGGACCCAAACACCTTCCCGTTCACTCCCACGCTACACAATCCCAATGGACCCAAACCCCTTCCCGTTCACTCCCACTGTACACAATCCCAATGGACACAAACCCCTTCCCGTTCACTCCCACTGTACACAATCCCAATGGACCCAAACCCCTTCCCGTTCACTCCCACTCGACACAATCCCAATGGACCCAATCCCCTTCCTGTTCACTCCCACTCTACACAATCCCAATGGACTCAAACCCCTTCCCCTTCACTCCCACTCTACACAATCCCAATGGACCCAAACCCCTTCCCGTTCACTCCCACTCTACACAATCCCAATGGACCCAAACCCCTTCCCGTTCACTCCCACTGTACACAATCCCAATGGACCCAAACCCCTTCCCGTTCACTCCCACTCTACAGAATCCCGATGGACCCAAACCCCTTCCCATTCACTCCCACTGTGCACAATCCCAATGGACCCAAACCCCTTCCCGTTCACTCCCACTCTACACAATCCCAATGGACCCAAACCCCTTCCCGTTCACTCCCACTCTACACAATCCCAATGGACCCAAACCCCTTCCCGTTCACTCCCACTCTACACAATCCCAATGGACACAAACCCCTTCCCGTTCACTCCCACTCTATACAATCCCAATGGACCCAAACCCCTTCCCATTCACTCCCACTCTACACAATCCCAATGGACCCAAACCCCTTTCCCTTCACTCCAACTCTACACAGTCCCAATGGACACAAACCCCTACCCGTTCACTCCCACTCTACACAATCCCAATGGACCCAAACCCCTTCCCGTTCACTCCCACTCTACACAATCCCAATGGACCCAAACCCCTTCCCGTTCACTCCCACTCTACACAATTCCAATGGACCCAAACCCCTTCCCGTTCACTCCCACTCTACACAATCCCAATGGACCCAAACCCCTACCCGTTCACTCCCACTCTACACAATCCCAATGGACCCAAACCCCTTCCCGTTCACTCCCACTCTACACAATCCCAGTGGACACAAACCCCTTCCCGTTCACTCCCACTCTACACAATCCCAATGGACACAAACCCCTTCCCGTTCACTCCCACTGTGCACAATCCCAATGGACCCAAACCCCTTCCCGTTCACTCCCACTCTACACAATCCCAGTGGACACAAACCCCTTCCCGTTCACTCCCACTCTACACAATCCCAATGGACCCAAACCCCTTCCCGTTCACTCCCACTGTACACAATCCCAATGGACCCAAACCCCTTCCCGTTCACTCCCACTGTACACAATCCCAATGGACCCAAACCCCTTCCCGTTCACTCCCACTCTACACAATCCCAATGGACCCAAACCCCTTCCCGTTCACTCCCACTGTACACAATCCCAATGGACCCAAACCCCTTCCCGTTCACTCCCGCTGTACACATTCCAAGTGGATCCAAACCCCTTCCCGTTCACTCCCACTGTGCACAATCCCAATGGACCCAACCCCCTTCCCGTTCACTCCCACTGTGCACAATCCCAATGGACCCAAACCCCTTCCCGTTCACTCCCACTCAACACAATCCCAATGGACCCAAACCCCTTCCCGTTCACTCCCACTGTACACAATCCCAATGGACCCAAACCCCTTCCCCTTCACTCCCACTGTACACATTCCAAGTGGACCCAAACCCCTTCCCGTTCACTCCCACTGTACACAATCCCAATGGACCCAAACCCCTTCCCGTTCACTCCCACTGTACACATTCCAAGTGGACCCAAACCCCTTCCCGTTCACTCCCACTGTACACAATCCCAATGGACCCAAACCCCTTCCCGTTCACTCCCACTCTACACAATCCCAATGGACCCAAACCCCTTCCCGTTCACTCCCACTCTACACAATCCCAATGGACCCAAACCCCTTCCCGTTCACTCCCACTCTACTCAATTATCGAAGTGGCAGAGATTAGGGTTAGCGTTAGGGTTAGGGTTTAGGGTTAGAGTTAGAACTTCCGGTTGGGGCCATGCAGGAACAGGTCGCACAGTTGATAAGCTCCTTCCTGCGGTGGACGTTCGGATCTTTTTCTCCGGAGTTTTTCCGGATTTTATTGGATGAATCAGTGGAGCGTGCGATGGTGGGGATAAATCTACCCTCCGGTGTGTGGAGAATTTGACGGCGAAAGGGCCGTGTGAGAAGGCAAATTTCTACAAGAGCGACGCGAGCAGATCTGGCAATGCGGGACGGCATGGCGGAGGGCAGGGTCCGCGGGGAGGTGGCGCAGTCGTCGACGCAGCAGCTGGTGACGTTTTTTGAAGAATGTTTAGCCGCGCTGGATCCCGATTAAGGCTTCGATTGATCAGGTGGTTCAGAATCAACTTACACGCAACTATGGAATCGGCCCTCACAGCTGACCGACTGGACCTCGATCCGCAGTCCGCGGAGGCGACAGAGATTTTGCCGCACTGGCTCCGGTGCGTCAAGGCCTACCTCGCCGCCGCCTCCACGCCTTCCGTCACCGGCGAACAGTAGCTGAGCCTCCTCCACCCACGGGTGAGCCATCCAACCTCCGTCCAACCCGACAAGGCCTCCTCCTGCGCGGACGCCCTCGCCATGCTCGAACACGTCAATGTACGGGCAAGGTGGCGATGATGAACGACCGCCGGAAAAGAATGCAGGAGAAGTTGGAGGACTTGGGGAACAGGTGCAGGAGGCAGGTCCTGAGGAAGGCAGTGAGGGATCGGAAGCGAGGGCCTCTGTGACGAGCCTGCTGGAGACGTTGACGGGGGGCCTGGGGCGCTCCCTGGGCCCCCTGGATGTGGGCAGAGCCCGGGCGAAGGAGCCCCGAGCGAGCGAGCCGCCGAGGGCGATGGCGGTCTCGTTGGCACCGATTCCTGGACAAGGAACGCGTTCTGGGGTGCGCCCAGAAAGATCGGAGCAGCCGGTGGGAGGATGGCGAGCTGCGCGTCTCGCGAGGCCTGGGCGCGGATTTGGCGGCGGGGCGAGACTTCAAGAAGGCGGAGACGTTCGGGACGCTATACCCAGCCCGTTTGTGGGTCGCACACGAGGACCGGGAATTTTACTTCGAAACACCAGACGACTTTCCTCATGGAAAAAAGACTGGATGTGAATTAAAGACACTGGTTCCTTGGGATCCCTGTTTCGATGGCTAAAGTCACCTTTGTCTTACAGGGAGCTGGGTGGATGGGAGGGGGAGTTCTGTGGTTGTTGTTACTCCTGTGTTTGCTTTTCCACTGTTTTTTCCCGATGTTTGTTTACTGGGGAATGTGATGCTTTGAATATGTTTGCCCAGCCGGGGAGGGAGAACAATGAGGAGACAGACTGTTTGGCGCCATGGGTGGGAGCTATCAGGTCAGCTGACTCACGGAAGCGCAGTGGTGGGGGTGGGGGGGGGTTGCGAGCAGGTGTTCAGCTGGAGCTTGATTATCACAGAATTTACAGTGCAGAAGGAGGCCATTCGGCCCCTCGAGTCTGCACCGGCTCTTGGAAAGAGCAAGGTCAACACCTCCACCCGATTCCCCATAACCCCACCCAACGCTAAGGGCAATTTTGGACACTAAGGGACAATTTATCACGGCCAGTCCACCGAACCTGCACGTCTTTGGACTGTGGGAGGAAACCGGAGCACCCGGAGGAAACCCACGCACACACGGGGAGGATGTGCAGACTCCGCACAGTCAGTGACCCAGCCGGGAATCGAACCCGGGACCCTGGAGCTGTGAAGCAATTGTGCTATCCACAATGCTACCGTGCTGCCCATCGAACTTGGGGGATTGGGTTTCTAGCACCGTTAGCTGACAGGGGAGGGACTGTTACTCGGGGACAAATGGGAGATTGGGGGATGGACGATGCCCGAGGGGGTGGGTGGGGGGGCCTTGAGGAGGCCAGGAGGCGCGAGCTGGAGGGTGATGGGTAGTCGACAGGGGAAGGGCTGGCGGGAATTCCTCCGGCCAGGCTGATCACGTGGAACATCAGAGGGCTGAACGGGCCGGTCAAGAGGGCTCGCGTGTTTGCGCACTTGCGGGGGCTGACGGCGGACGCGGCAACGCTACGAGAGACGCCCCTAAACGTTACGGACCAGACGAGATTGAGGAACAAAGAACAAAGAAATGTACAGCACAGGAACAGGCCCTTCGGCCCTCCAAGCCCGTGCCGACCATGCTGCCCGACTAAACTACAATCTTCTACACTTCCTGGGTCCGTATCCCTCTATTCCCATCCTATTCATGTATTTGTCAAGATGCCCCTTAAATGTCACTATCGTCCCTGCTTCCACTACCTCCTCCGGCAGCGAGTTCCAGGCACCCACTACCCTCTGCGTAAAAAACTTGCCTCGTACATCTACTCTAAACCTTGCCCCTCTCACCTTAAACCTATGCCCCCTAGTAATTGACCCCTCTACCCTGGGGAAAAGCCTCTGACTATCCACTCTGTCTATGCCCCTCATAATTTTGTAGACCTCTATCAGGTCGCCCCTCAACCTCCTTCGTTCCAGTGAGAACAAACCGAGTTTATTCAACCGCTCCTCATAGCTAATGCCCTCCATACCAGGCAACATCCTGGTAAATCTCTTCTGCACCCTCTCTAAAGCCTCCACATCCTTCTGGTAGTGTGGCGACCAGAATTGAACACTATACTCCAAGTGTGGCCTAACTAAGGTTCTATACAGCTGCAACATGACTTGCCAATTCTTATACTCAATGCCCCGGCCAATGAAGGCAAGCATGCCGTATGCCTTCTTGACTACCTTCTCCACCTGTGTTGCCCCTTTCAGTGACCTGTGGACCTGTACTCATAGATCTCTTTGACTTTCAATACTCTTGAGGGTTCTACCATTCACTGTATATTCCCTACCTGCATTAGCCCTTCCAAAATGCATTACCTCACATTTGTCCGGATTAAACTCCATCTGCCATCTCTCCGCCCAAGTCTCCAGACAATCTAAATCCTGCTGTATCCTCCGACAGTCCTCATCGCTATCCGCAATTCCACCAACCTTTTTGTCGTCTGCAAACTTACTAATCAGACCAGTTACATTTTCCTCCAAATCATTTATATATACTACAAAGAGCAAAGGTCCCAGCACTGATCCCTGTGGAACACCACTGGTCACAGCCCTCCAATTAGAAAAGCATCCCTCCATTGCTACTCTCTGCCTTCTATGACCTAGCCAGTTCTGTATCCACCTTGCCAGCTCCCCCCTGATCCCGTGTGACTTCACCTTTTGTACTAGTCTACCATGAGGGACCTTGTCAAAGGCCTTACTGAAGTCCATATAGACAACATCCACTGCCCTACCCGCATCAATCATCTTAGTGGCCTCCTCGAAAAACTCTATCAAGTTAGTGAGACACGGAAGGGGTGGGGTGGCCAAGTATTCCAGTCAGGGCTGGACTCAAAGACCGGGGGGGGGTAGCGATCTTGATTAATAAACGGGTGACGGTCGAGTCGGGGAGAATCGTGTCAGACACGGGGGGTGAGGGGGAATGGTGAGTGGGAAGCTGGAGGGGGTGCGGGTGGTACTCGTGAACATATATGCTGTGAATTGGGACGGCGTGGAATTTATGAGGCGGGTGTTCGGTAAGATCCCAGACTTTGAGTCACATAAGTCTATTGCAGAAAATACGGAGGCTGGGGATTGAGGGTGATTTAGAGATGTGGATCAGAAATTGGCTAGCTGAAAGAAGACAGAAGGTGGTGGTTGATGGGAAATGTTCAGAATGGAGTTCAGTCACAAGTGGAGTACCACAAGGATCTGTTCTGGGGCCGTTGCTGTTTGTCATTTTTATCAATGACCTAGAGGAAGGCGCAGAAGGGTGGGTGAGTAAATTTGCAGACGATACTAAAGTCGGTGGTGTTGTCGATAGTGTGGAAAGATGTAGCAGGTTACTGAGGGATATAGATAAGCTGCAGTGCTGGGCTGAGAGGTGGCAAATGGAGTTTAATGTAGAGAAGTGTGAGGTGATTCACTTTGGAAGGAATAACAGGAATGCGGAATATTTGGCTAATGGTAAAGTTCTTGAAAGTGTGGATGAGCAGAGGGATCTAGGTGTCCATGTACATAGATCCCTGAAAGTTGCCACCCAGGTTGATAGGGTTGTGAAGAAGGCCTATGGAGTGTTGGCCTTTATTGGTAGAGGGATTGAGTTCCGGAGTCGGGAGGTCATGTTGCAGCTGTACAGAACTCTGGTACGGCCGCATTTGGAGTATTGCGTACAGTTCTGGTCACCGCATTACAGGAAGGACGTGGAGGCTTTGGAGCGGGTGCAGAGGAGATTTACCAGGATGTTGCCTGGTATGGAGGGAAAATCTTATGAGGAAAGGCTGATGGACTTGAGGTTGTTTTCGTTGGAGAGAAGAAGGTTAAGAGGAGACTTAATAGAGGCATACAAAATGATCAGGGGGTTCGATAGGGTGGACAGTGAGAGCCTTCTCCCGCGGATGGAAATGGCTGGCACGAGGGGACATAGCTTTAAACTGAGGGGTAATAGATATAGGACAGAGGTCAGAGGTAGGTTCTTTACGCAAAGAGTAGTGAGGCCGTGGATGCCCTACCTGCAACAGTAGTGAATTCGCCAACATTGAGGGCATTTAAAAGTTTATTGGATAAACGTATGGATGATAATGGCATAGTGTAGGTTAGATGGCTTTTGTTTCGGTGCAACATCGTGGGCCGAAGGGCCTGTACTGCGCTGTATCGTTCTGTGTTCTATAACCTGATCATGGGAGGGGACTTCAACACGTCATTGATCCAGAATTGGACCGGTCAAAATCCAGGACAGGAAGGAGGCCGGCTGCGGCAAAGGAATTGAAGGGTTTATGGAACAGTTGGGGGGAGTAGACCCATGGAGGTTTGCACGGCCGAGGACGAAGGAGTTTTCCTTTTCCTCACATGTCCACAAGGTATTCTCTCGCATCGACTTTGTTTGTTCTGAGCAGGGCGCTAATACCGGGGGTGGTGGATACTGAGTACTTGGCGATCGCAGTGTCGGATCATGCCCCGCACTGGGTGATCTACGGGTCAGTGTGGAGAGAGGGAAACGCCCGCTGTAGAGACTGGATGTGGGGTTGCCGGCGGACGAGGCGATCCGTGGGTGGGTGAACAAGTCCGTCCAGAACTACCTGGAGACAAACGATTCGGGGGGCGGTCTCCGCAGCGACGGTTTGGGAAGCTCTGAAGGCAGTGGTCAGAGGGGAATTAATCTCGATACGGGCCCACAGAGAAAAGGGGGAACGGGCTGAGAGGGATAGATTAGTGGAGGAGAGACTCCAGGTGGACAGGACATACTCGGAGGCCCCGGACGCTGAGGGAGCGGCGGAGGTTACAGGCGGAGTTTGGGCTGTTGACCACAGGGAAAGCGGTGGAGCAGTTGAGGAAGGCAAGGGGGGCGATCTATGAGTACGGGGAAAAGGCGAGCAGCATTTTGCCGCACCAGCTCAGGAAAAGAGAGGCGGCCAGAGGGATAGGGAGAGTAAAGAGCAGAGGCGGGAATACTTTCCTGGACCCAGCGGGGGTGAACGAGGTGTTCAAGGACCTGTACAGCAAATTACATGAGTCGGAACCCCCGACGGGGGCGGAGGGGATGAGGCGGTTTTTGGATCAGTTGAGGTTCCCGAGGGTGGAGGAGGACCTGGTGGAGGGGCTGGGAGCCCCAATTGAGATCGAGGAAATAATGGAGGGGCTGGAGGGCATGCAGTCGGGCAAGGCCCCGGGCCCTGACGGCTACCCGGTGGAATTCTATCAGAGGTTTTGAGAGATATTGAGCCCACTGCTGGTGAGGACATTTAACGAAGCAAGAGAGAAGGGAGTCCTCCCCCCAACAATGTCGCAGGCCTCGATTTCGCTGATCCTGAAACGGGAGAAGGATCCGGAACAATGCGGGTCATACAGGCCGATTTCTCGACTGAATGCGGTCGCCAAACTGCTGGCTAGGATACTGGCCACAGGGGTAGAGGACTGTGTCCCGGGGGGTGATAGGGGAAGACCAGACGGGATTTGTAAAGGGCAGGCAACTCGAGGCCAATGTTCGAAGGCCTTTAAATGTTATTATGATGCCCTTGGAAGGAGAGGAGGCGGAGGTGGTGGTCGCGATGGATGCGGAGAAGGGTTTTGATCGGGTGGAGTGGAATTTGCCTGCGGGAGGAGCTAGGAAGGTTCGGGTTTGGTGAGGGGTTTTCTGACTGGGTGCGGTTACTCTATCAGGCACCAGTATCGAGTGTGCGTACGAACCTGCTGAGGTCGGGGTGCTTTAAACTGCACCGAGGGCCAAGGCAAGGGTGCCCCTCTCTCCGCTACTGTTTGCTCTGGCCAGAGAGCCATTAGCCATGGCGTTAAGAGCCTCTCGGAACTGGAAAGGGCTGGTTCGGGGGGGGGCGGGGAGCACCGGGTCTCGCTCTACGCAGATGACCTGCTCTTGTACATTCCGGACCCGTTGGAGGGGATGGGGGAAGTAATGCGAACCTTGGGGGAATTTGGCAATTTCTCGGGGTATAAATTGAACAGGGGGAAAAGTGAGATGTTCGCGGTCCAGGCAAGAGGGCAGGGGAAGCGACTGGGAGAGCTGCCGCTGAGAAAGATAGTGAAGAGCTTTCGATATCTGGGAATCCAGGTGGCCCTGGAATGGGAGGCACTGCACAAGTTAAACCTATCCCGGTTGGTAGAACAAATGGAAGGGGACTTTAAGAGATGGGACATGCTCCCGTTATCACTGGCGGGGAGGGTACAGACCGTGAAAGTGACGGTCCTCCCCAGATTTCTGTTCGTCTTTCACTGCCTCCCCATCCTCATCCCTGCGGTCTTTATCAAGCGGGTGAATAAGATTATTTTGGGCTTTGTGTGGGCGAGTAAAACCCCGCGGGTGAATAAAGTGTTGCTGGAACGCAGTCGGGGGGGTTAGCACTGCTGAACTTCTGCAATTACTACTGGGCGGCTAATAGAGCCATGATTAGGAAGTGGGGGGGGGGGGTCGGCATGGGAGCGGATGGAGGCGGCGTCATGTAAAGGCACCAGCCTGGGGGCATTGGTAACGGCACCTTTGCCGTTCTCGCCGGCCCGATAGTCCACAAGTCCGGTGGCAGTGGCGGCTCTGAGGATCTGGGGGCAGTGGAGGAGATATAAGAGAGTGGAGGGAGCATCGATTTGGACCCCGATTTATAACAAGCACAGGTTAGTACCGGGCAGGCTGGATGGCGGGTTCCGGAGTTGGCAGAGGGCAGGAATTAGAACATAGAACGATACAGCGCAGTACAGGCCCTTCGGCCCACGATGTTGCACCGAAACAAAAGCCATCTAACCTACACTATGCCATTATCATCCATCTGCTTATCCAATAAACTTTTAAATGCCCTCAATGTTGGCGAGTTCACTACTGTTGCAGGTAGGGCATTCCACGGCCTCACTACTCTTTGCGTAAAGAACCTACCTCTGACCTCTGTCCTATATCTATTACCCCTCAGTTTAAAGCTATGTCCCCTCGTGCCAGCCATTTCCATCCACGGGAGAAGGCTCTCACTGTCCACCCTATCCAACCCCCTGATCATCTTGTATGCCTCTATTAAGTCCCCTCTTAACCTTCTTCTCTCCAATGAAAACAACCTCAAGTCCATCAGCCTTTCCTCATAAGATTTTCCCTCCATACCAGGCAACATCCTGGTAAATCTCCTCTGCACCCGCTCCAACGCCTCCACGTCCTTCCTATAATGCGGTGACCAGAACTGTACGCAATACTCCAAATGCGGCCGTACCAGAGTTCTGTACAGCTGCAACATGACCTCCCGACTCCGGAACTCAATCCCTCTACCAATAAAGGCCAACACTCCATAGGCCTTCTTCACAACCCTCTCAACCTGGGTGGCAACTTTCAGGGATCTATGTACATGGACACCTAGATCCCTCTGCTCATCCACACTTCCAAGAACTTTACCATTAGCCAAATATTCCGCATTCCTGGTATTCCTTCCAAAGTGAATCACCTCACACTTCTCTACATTAAACTCCATTTGCCACCTCTCAGCCCAGCTGTGCAGCTTATCTATGTCCCTCTGTTAGAAGGATGGGGGATCTATTTATAGACGGGAGCTTTCCAGCTTGAAAGCTTTGGAGGTTAAATTTTAATTGCCAGCAGGGAATGGGTTTAGATATTTGCAGGTGCGAGACTTCCTGAGAAAACAGGTTCCGGCCTTTCCGCTGCTACTGCCACGGGGGATACAGGATAAAGTCGTCTCCGGTACCTGGGTGGGAGAGGGGAAGGTATTGGATATTTACCAGGAACTTTCGCAGGTGGAGGAAACTCCAGTGGAGGACCTTAAGGGCAAGTGGGAGGACGAGCTAGGAGGAGAGATAGAGGCGGGTCTATGGCCGGATGCCCTAAGCAGGGTTAATACCTCCTCATCGTGTGCCAGGCTTACCCAGATACAATTTAAGGTCGTCCGCTGGGCACACATGACGGTGACCCGGATGAGCAAGTTTTTCGGGGTGGAGAACAGGTGGGCGAGGTGCGCGGGAAGCCCAGCAAATCATGTCCACGTGTTTTGGGCACGCCCGGAGCTTAGCGAGTTCTGGCACGGGTTCGCGAGGGCAATGTCCAAGGTGCTTAACACACGGGTGGTGCCGAGTCCGGAGGTGGCGATCGTTGGAGTGTCGGAAGAGCCGGGGGTGTCCAGGGGGCGAAAGAGGCCGACGTCCTTGGCCTTTGCCTCCCCGGTAGCCCGGAGACGGATCTTGTTAATGTGGAGGGACTCGAAGCCCCCCGAGCGTAGAGACCTGGGTCAGTGACATGGTTTCTCAGTCTCGAGAAAATAAAGTTTGAAGTTTGCCTTAAGAGGGTCTACGCTGGGCTTCTCTCGGAGGTGGGAGCCGTTCGTCAACTTTCTGGGGGAAGATTAAAATGTCGGCAGAAGCTGAATTCCAATTTGGGGGGGAGGGTGGCGGGGGGGGGGGCGGGGGGCGGGTTGTTGTTTTGTTGAATCGGGTGGGTGAAGATTGTGATCGGGGGTGGTTAGAGTTAGGGTCAGGGTTCAGGGTTAGGGTTAGGGTGAGGCTGAGGGGTCAGGGTCAGGGTCAGTGTGAGGGTCAGGGTGAGAGGTAGAGTTAGGGTGAGGGTGAGGGTGAGGTTCAGGGGCGGGTTAGGTTTAGGGTCAGAGTCTGGGTCAGGGCTAGGGTCAGGGTCAGGTTTGTTTGTGGTTTTAGTGGGATTATGGGTGAGTTAGGGGTTAGGGTTAGGGGTTAGGGTCAGGGTTAGGTTGGTTTTAGGGTTAGGGTTAGGGTTGTTTTAGGGTTAGGGTTAGTGTTAGGGTTTGGGTTGTTTTAGGGTTAGGGTTAGGGTCAGGTTAGGGTCAGGGTCAGGATCAGGGTTAGGGTCAGGGTCAGGGTCAGAGTAAGGATCAGGGCTAGGGTCAGAGTCAGGTTTGTTTTAGGTTTTAGTGGGATTATGGGTGAGTTTAGGGTTAGGGTTCGTTAGGGTTAGGGGTAAGGTTAGGGGTTAGGGGTTAGGGTTAGGGTTAGGGGTTAGGGTCAGGGTTAGGTTGGTTTTAGGGTTAGGGTTGTTTTAGGGTTAGTGTTAGGGTTTGGGTTGTTTTAGGGTTAGTGTTAGGGTTAGGGTCAGGGTCAGGGTCAGGGTTACGGACAGATGGGTGGTTAGGGTTAGGGTTAGGGTTAAGTTTTAGTGGGATTACGGCAGAGTTTAAGGTTGTACCAAATTAGGGTTAGGGTTAGGGTAGGTTTTAGTGGGATTACGGGTGAGTTTAAGGTTGTATCTGTCTCACTCACCCGCCTCATCAAAATAGCAGAGGATTAAGAGTTAGGGTTAGGGTTAGGATTCCGGGTTAGGGTTAGGGTAGGTTTTAGTGGGATTACGGGTGAGTTTAAGGTTGTACCTGTCTCACTCACCCGCCTCATCAAAATAGCAGAGGATTAAGAGTTAGGGTTAGGGTTAGGGTTAGGGTTAGGATTCCGGGTTAGGGTTAGGGTAGGTTTTAGTGGGATTACGGGTGAGTTTAAGGTTGTATCTGTCTCACTCACCCACCTCATCAAAATAGCAGAGGATTAAGAGTTAGGGTTAGGGTTAGGGTTAGGGTTAGGGTAGGTTTTAGTGGGATTAGGGTTAGGGTTAGGGTTAGGGTTAGGGTTAGGGTAGGTTTTAGTGGGATTAGGGTTAGGGTTAGGGTTAGGGTAGGTTTTAGTGGGATTAGGGTTAGGGTTAGGGTTAGGGTTAGGGTAGGTTTTAGTGGGATTAGGGTTAGGGTTAGGGTTAGGGTTAGGGTATGTTTTAGTGGGATTACGGGTGAGTTTAAGGTTGTACCTGTCTCACTCACCCGCCTCATCGAAATAGCAGAGGATTAAGAGCAGGGAAATAGTGATCCCTGGGACTGAGCCCATCGACTTTCCAGCGACAAAGCCCTCGTCAAAACCTCCCCACCCCCTCTCCAGCCCCCACCCCCCTCACCCCCACCCCCTCCTAACCGCCGGCCTTCTGTCTCTTCGGAGGAAAGCTGTGGTCAATGCTGAGCTTTCCGACCCTCCCACTCCTCCCCTTCCCCCACCTCCCTCACCCTTCCCCCCTCCCCCCCCCCCCGCTCCCTCCCCACCCCGCCTATCTGACCTCGCTACTTCCTCGTCGCCACCCTCTGTGAGGCCACAATGGCCGGGGAACGGCTTCCCCGGTGAGGTCACAGAGACGTTCTGTGGTGGAAATCTGACCGAGACTCAGGTCGAATGGGTCGGAGCTCAAATCAAGAGGAGGTCCATCCCCTTCTATCACTAACTCTTTCACCCTCTCTCTCTCTGTCTCTTCCTTTGTCTGTCTCCCTCTAACTCTGTGTCTCTGTGTCACTCTGTCTCTCTCTCTCTCTCTCTCTGTCTCTCTCTCAGTCTCTCACTCTCTCTCGCCCATTGTCTCTCTCTGTCTCCCTATCACTCTCTATACCTCTTTCATTATCTCTCTCTCTTTCGTTCTCTCTCTCTCCACATGTCACTGCCTCTCTCTCTCTCTCTCGATCTGTCTGTCTCTCTCTCTCTCTGTCTGTCTCTCTGTCTCTCTCTCTCTCTCTCTGTCTCTCTCTCTCTTCTCTCTGTCTCTCTCTCTATGTCTCTCTCTCTCTCTGACTGTCTCTCTCTCTGTCTCCCTCTCTCACTGTCCCTCTCTCTCTTTATCTTTCTCTCTCTATCTGTCTGTCTCTCTCTCTGTGTCTCACTCTCTCTCTCTGTCTCGTTCTCTGTCTGTCTCTCTCTCTCTGTCTCGCTCTCTCTTCTCTCTGTCTCTCTCTATCTCTTTCTCTCTCTCTGTCTCGCTCTCTCTGTCTCTCTCTCCCTCTCGCTCGCTCTCTCTCTGTCCCTGTCACTCTCGATCTCTCCCTTTTATTCTCTGTGTGTGTCACTCTCTCTCTTTTCCTCCCCGTCACTCCTTCCTTGATCAGCTCTGTCTCTCCCTCTTTCCTTGTCACTCTCTCTCCCTCACTCTCTCTCTACCTCATTCTCTCTCTCCCTGCTCCTCTCTCTCCCTCATTCTCTCTCTCCCTGCTCCTCTCTCTCCCACATTCTCTCTCTCCCTGTCCCTCTATCTCCCTCATTCTCTCTCTCCCTGTCACTCTCTCTCCATTCATTCTCTCTCTCGCTCATTCTCTCTCTCCCTGTCACTCTCTCCCTCATTCTCTCTCTCCCTGTCACTCTCTCCCTCATTCTCTCTCTCCCTGTCACTCTCTCCCTCATTCTCTCTCTCCATCATTCTCTCTCTCCCTGTTACTCTCTCCCTCATTCTCTCTCTCCCTGTCACTCTCTCCCTCATTCTCTCTCTCCCTGTCCCTCTCTCCCTCATTCTCTCTCTCCCTGTCCCTCTCTCTCCCTCACTCTCTCTCTCCCTGCTCCTCTCTCTCACTCATTCTCTCTCTCCCTGTCCCTCTCTCTCCCTCATTCTCTCTCTCCCTGTCCCTCTCTCTCCCTCATTCTCTCTCTCCCTGTCACTCTCTGTCCCTCATTCTCTATCTCCCTGTCACTCTCTCTCCCTCATTCACTCTCTCCCTGTCACTCTCTCTACCTCATTCTCTCTCTCACTCATTCTCTCTCTCCCTGTCCCCCTCTCTCCCTCATTCTCTCTCTCCCTGTCCCCCTCTCTCCCTCATTCTCTCTCTCCCTGCTCCTCTCCCTCCCTCATTCTCTCTCTCCCTGCTCCTCTCTCTCCCTCATTCTCTCTCCCTGTCTCTCTCTCTTCCTCATTCTCTCTCTCCCTGTCCCTTTCACTCCCTCATTCTCTCTCTCCCTGTTCCTCTCTCTCCCTCATTCTCTCTCTCCCTGCTCCTCTCTCTCCCTCATTCTCTCTCTCCCTGTCCCTCTCTCTCCCTCATTCTCTCTCTCCCTGTCTCTCTCTCTCCCTCATTCTCTCTCTCTCTGCTCCTCTCTCTCCCTCATTCTCTCTCTCCCTGTCCCTCTCTCTCCCTCATTCTCTCTCTCACTGCTCCTCTCTCTCCCTCATTCTCTCTCTCCCTGTCCCTCTCTCCCTCATTCTCTCTCTCCCTGCTCCTCTCTCTCCCTCATTCTCTCTCTCCCTGGCACTCTCTCTCCCTAATTCTCTCTCTTCCTGGCCCTCTCTCTCCCTCATTCTCTCTCTCCCTGTCCCTCTCTCCCTCATTCTCTCTCCCTGCACCTCTCTCTCCCTCATTCTCTCTCTCCCTGTCCCTCTCTCTCCGTCATTCTCTCTCTCCCTGTCACTCTCTCTCCCTAATTCTCTCTCTTCCTGGCCCTCTCTCTCCCTCAATCTCTCTCTCGCTGTCTCTCTCTCTCCCTCATTCTCTCTCTCCCTTTCAATCTCTCACCCTCATTCTCCCTCTCCCTGCTCCTCTCTCTCTCCCTCATTCTCTGTCTCCCTCATTCTCTCTCTCCCTGTCCCTCTCTCTCCCTGTCCCTCTCTCTCCCTCATTCTCTCTCTCCCTTTCACTCTCTCTCACACATTCTCTCTCTCTCTCCCTGTCACTCTCTCTCCCTCATTCTCTCTCTCTCTGTCCCTCTCTCTCCCTCATTCTCTCTCTCCCTGTCCCTCTCTCTCCCTCATTCTCTCTCTCCCTGTCACTCTCTCTCCCTCATTCTCTCTCACCCTGTCCCTCTCTCTCCCTCATTCTCTCTCTCCCTGCTCCTCTCTCTCCCTCGTTCTCTCTCTCCCTGTCCCTCTCTCTCCCTCATTCTCTATCTCCCTGTCTCTCTCTCTCCCTCATTCTCTCTCTCCCTCCCCCTCTCTCTCCCTCATTCTCTCTCTCCCTCATTCTCTCTCCCTCTTCTCTCTCTCCCTCATTCTCTCTCTACCTGCTCCTTTCTCTCCCTCATTCTCTCTCTACCTCATTCGCTCTCTCCCTGTCACTCTCTCTCCCTCATTCTCTCTCTCCCTGCTCCTCTCTCTCCCTCATTCTCTCTCTCCCTCATTCTCTCTCTCCCTCATTCTGTCTCTCCCTTTCACTCTCTCCCTCATTCTCTCTCTCCCTGTCCCTCTCTCTCCCTCATTCCCTCTCTCCCTGCCCCCCTCCCTCCCTCATTCTCTCTCTCCCTGTCACTCTCTCTCCCTCATTCTCTCTCTCCCTGTCCCTCTCTCTCCCTCATTCTCTCTCTCCCTGTCATTCTCTCTCCCTCATTCTATCTCTCCCTGTCTCTCTCTCTCTCCCTCATTCTCTCTCTCCCTGTCCCTCTCTCTCCCTCATTCTCTCTCTCCCTGTCCCTCTCTCTCCTTCATTCTCTCTCTCCCTGCTCCTCTCTCTCCCTCATTCTCTCTCTCCCTGCGCCTCTCTCTCGCTCATTCTCTCTCTCCCTGTCCGCTCTCTCTCCCTCATTCTCTCTCTCCCTGTCACTCTCCCTCCCTCATTCTCTCTCTCCCTGTCCCTCTCTCTCACTCATTCTCTCTCTCGCTGTCATTCTCTCCCCCTCATTCTCTCTCTCTCCCTGCTCCTCTCTCTCCCTCATTCTCTCTCTCCCTGTCCCTCTCTCTCCCTCATTCTCTCTCTCCCTGTCCCTCTCTCTCCCTCATTCTCTCTCTCCCTGTCCCTCTCTCCCTCATTCTCTCTCTCCCTGCTCCTCTCTCTCCCTCATTCACTCTCTCCCTCATTCTCTCTCTCCCTGTCACTCTCTCTCCCTCATTCTCTCCCTGTCCCTCTCTCTCCCTCATTCTCTCTCTCCCTGTCCCTCACTCCCTCATTATCTCTCTCCCTGTCCCTCTCTCTCCTTCATTCTCTCTCTCCCTGCTCCTCTCTCTCCCTCATTCTCTCTCCCTGTCCCTCTCGCTCCCTCATTCTCTCTCTCCCTCATTCTCTCTCTCTCCCCGTCACTCTCTCTCCGTCATTCTCTCTCTTCCTGCTCCTCTCTCCCTCATTCTCTCTCTCCCTGTCCTTCTCTCTCCCTCATTCTCTCTCTCCCTGTCCCTCTCTCCCTCATTCTCTCTCTCCCTATCAGCTCTCTCCCCCTCATTCTCACTCTCTCTGTCCCTCTCTCTCCCTCATTCTCTCTCTCCCTCGTTCTCTCTCTCCCTGTCCATCTGTCTCCCTCATTCTCTCTCTCCCTGCTACTCTCTCTCGCTCATTGTCTCTCTACCTCATTCGCTCTCTCCCTGTCACTCTCTCTCCCTCATTCTCTCTCTCCCTGCTCCTCTCTCTCCCTCATTCTCTCTCTCTCTGTCCCTCTCTCTCCCTCATTCTCTCTCTCCCTGCTCCACTCTCTCGCTCATTCTCTCTCACCCTGTCCCTCTCTCTCCCTCATTCTCTCTCTCCCTGCTCCTCTCTCTCCCTCGTTCTCTCTCTCAATGTCCCTCTCTCTCCCTCATTCTCTCTCTCCCTGTCTCTCTCTCTCCTTCATTCTCTCTCTCCCTGTAACTCTCTCACCCTCATTCTCTCTCTCCCTCCCCCTCTCTCTCCCTCATTCTCTCTCTCCCTCATTCTCTCTCTCCCTCTTCTCTCTCATTCTCTCTCTACCTGCTCCTTTCTCTCCCTCATTCTCTCTCTACCTCATTCGCTCTCTCCCTGTCACTCTCTCTCCCTCATTCTCTCTCTCCCTGCTCCTCTCTCTCCCTCATTCTCTCTCTCCCTCATTCTCTCTCTCCCTCATTCTCTCTCTCCCTGTCCCTCTCTCTCCCTCATTCCCTCTCTCCCTGCCCCCCTCTCTCCCTCATTCTCTCTCTCCCTGTCACTCTCTCTCCCTCATTCTCTCTCTCCCTGTCCCTCTCTCTCCCTCATTCTCTCTCTCCCTGTCATTCTCTCTCCCTCATTCTATCTCTCCCTATCTCTCTCTCTCTCCCTCATTCTCTCTCTCCCTGTCCCTCGCTCTCCCTCATTCTCTCTCTCCCTGTCCCTCTCTCTCCTTCATTCTCTCTCTCCCTGCTCCCTTCACTCCCTCATTCTCTCTCTTCCTGTCCCTCTCTCTCCCTCATTCTCTCTCTCCTTGTCACTCTCTCCCTCATTCTCTCTCTCCCTGTCCCACTCTCTCGCTCATTCTCTCCCCCCCTGCCCCTCTCTCTCGCTCATTCTCTCTCTCCCTGTCCGCTCTCTCTCCCTCATTCTCTCTCTCCCTGTCACTCTCTCTCCCTCATTCTCTCTCTCCCTGTCCCTCTCTCTCCCTCATTCTCTCTCTCGCTGTCATTCTCTCTCCCTCATTCTCTCTCTCCCTGCTCCTCTCTCTCCCTCATTCTCTCTCTCCCTGTCCCTCTCTCTCCCTCATTCTCTCTCTCCCTGTCCCTCTCTCCCTCATTCTCTCTCTCCCTGCTCCTCTCTCTCCCTCATTCACTCTCTCACTCATTCTCTCTCTCCCTGTCACTCTCTCTCCCTCATTCTTTCTCTCCCTGTCCCTCTCTCTCCCTCATTCTCTCTCTCTCCCTGTCCCTCACTCCCCCATTCTCTCTCTCCCTGTCCTTCTCTCTCCTTCATTCTCTCTCTCCCTGCTCCTCTCTCTCCCTCATTCTCTCTCTCCCTGGCCCTCTCGCTCCCTCATTCTCTATCTCCCTCATTCTCTCTCTCCCCGTCACTCTCTCTCCCTCATTCTCTCTCTTCCTGCTCCTCTCTCCCTCATTCTCTCTCTCCCTGTCCTTCTCTCTCCCTCATTCTCTCTCTCCCTGTCCCTCTCTCCCTCATTCTCTCTCTCCCTATCAGCTCTCTCCCCCTCATTCTCTCTCTCTCTGTCCCTCTCTCTCCCTCATT
Organism: Scyliorhinus torazame; assembly: GCF_047496885.1. Classification (NCBI taxonomy): domain Eukaryota; kingdom Metazoa; phylum Chordata; class Chondrichthyes; order Carcharhiniformes; family Scyliorhinidae; genus Scyliorhinus; species Scyliorhinus torazame. The sequence goes on along the minus strand of NC_092729.1, from coordinate 73,145,192 downwards.
CTCTCTCTCCCTCGTTCTCTCTCTTCCTGTCCCTCTGTCTCCCTCATTCTCTCTCTCCCTGCTACTCTCTCTCGCTCATTCTCTCTCTCCCTGTCCTTCTCTCTCCCTCATTCTCTCTCTCCCTGTCCCTCTCTTCCTCATTCGCTCTCTCCCTGTCACTCTCTCTCCCTCAATCTCTCTCTCCCTCTCCCTCTCTCTCACTCATTCTCTCTCTCCCTGTCTCTCTCTCTCCCTCATTCTCTCTCTCCCTGACCCTCTCTCAGTCCCTCATTCTCTCTCTCCCTGTCCCTCTCTCTCCCTCATTCTCTCTCTCCCTGTCCCTCTCTCTCCCTCATTCTCTCTCTCCCTGTATCTCTCTCTCCCTCATCCTCTCTCTCCCTGTCCCTCTCTCTCCCTCATTCTCTCTCTCCCTGTCACTCTCTCCCTCATTCTCTGTCTCCCTGTCCCTCTCGCGACCTCATTCTCTCTCTCCCTGTTACTCTCTCTCCCTCATTCTCTCTCTCCATCCCCCTCTCTCTCCCTCATTCTCTCTCTCGCTTTCACTCTCTCCCTCATTCTCTCTCTCCCTGTCCCTCTCTCTCCCTCATTCCCTCTCTCCCTGCCCCCCTCTCTCCCTCATTCTCTCTCCCTGTCACTCTCTCTCCCTCATTCTCTCTCTCCCTTCTCTCTCTCCTTCTTTCTCTCTCTCCCTATCCCTCTCCCTCATTCTCTCTCTCCCTGTCCGTCTCTCTCCCTCATTCTCTCTCTCCCTGTCCCTCTCTCTCACTCATTCTCTCTCTCCCTGTCCCTCTCTCCCACATTCTCTCTCTCCCTGTCACTCTCTGTCCCTCATTCTCTCTCACCCTGCTCCTCTCTCTCCTTCATTCTCTCTCTCCCTGTCACTCACTCTCCCTCATTCTCTCTCTCCCTGTCACTCTCTCTCGCTCATTCTCTCTCTCCCTGTCACTCTCTCCCTCATTCTCTCTCTCCCTGTCACTCTCTCCCTCATTCTCTCTCTCCCTGTCACTCTCTCCCTCATTCTCTCTCTCCCTGTCACTCTCTCCCTCATTCTCTCTCGCCATCATTCTCTCTCTCCCTGTTACTCTCTCCCTCATTCTCTCTCTCCCTGTCACTCTCTCCCTCATTCTCTCTCTCCCTGTCCCTCTCTCCCTCATTCTCTCTCTCCCTGTCCCTCTCTCTCCCTCAGTCTCTCTCTCCCTGCTCCTCTCTCTCGCTCATTCTCTCTCTCCCTGTCACTCTCTCCCTCAATCTCTCTCTCGCTGTCCCTCTCTCCCTCATTCTCTCTCTCCCTGTCCCTCTCTCTCCCTCAGTCTCTCTCTCCCTGTCCCTGTCCCTCTCTCTCCCTCATTCTCTCTCTCCCTGTCCCTCTCTCTACCTCATTCTCTCTCTCACTCATTCTCTCTCTCCCTGTCCCTCTCTCTCCCTCATTCCCTCTCTCCCTGCCCCCCTCTCTCCCTCATTCTCTCTCTCCCTGTCACTCTCTCTCCCTCATTCTCTCTCTCCCTGCTCCTCTCTCTCCCTCGTTCTCTCTCTCCCTGTCCCTCTCTCTCCTTCATTCTCTCTCTCCCTGCTCCTCTCTCTCCCTCATTCTCTCTCTTCCTGTCCCTCTCTCTCCCTCATTCTCTCTCTCCTTGTCACTCTCTCCCTCATTCTCTCTCTCCCTGTCCCACTCTCTCGCTCATTCTCTCTCTCCCTGTCCGCTCTCTCTCCCTCATTCTCTCTCTCCCTGTCCGCTCTCTCTCCCTCATTCTCTCTCTCCCTGTCCCTCTCTCTCCCTCATTCTCTCTCTCGCTGTCTCTCTCTCTCCCTCATTCTATCTCTCCCTGTCTCTCTCTCATTCCCTCATTCTCTCTCTCCCTGCTCCTCTCTCTCCCTCATTCTATCTCTCCCTGTCCCTCTCTCTCCCTCATTCTCTCTCTCCCTGTCCCTCTCTCTCCTTCATTCTCTCTCTCCCTGCTCCTCTCTCTCCCTCATTCTCTCTCTCCCTGTCCCTCTCTCTCCTTCATTCTCTCTCTCCCTGCTCCTCTCTCTCCTTCATTCTCTCTCTCCCTGCTCCTCTCTCTCCCTCATTCTCTCTCTCCCTGTCCCCCTCTCCCTCATTCTCTCTCTCCCTGTCCCTCTCGCTCCCTCATTCTCTCTCTCCCTCATTCTCTCTCTCCCCGTCACTCTCTCTCCCTCATTCTCTCTCTCCCTTCTCCTCTCTCTCCTTCTTTCTCTCTCTCCCTATCCCTCTCCCTCATTCTCTCTCTCCCTGTCCGTCTCTCTCCCTCATTCTCTCTCTCCCTGTCCCTCTCTCTCACTCATTCTCTCTCTCCCTGTCCCTCTCTCCCTCATTCTCTCTCTCCCTGTCACTCTCTGTCCCTCATTCTCTCTCACCCTGCTCCTCTCTCTCCTTCATTCTCTCTCTCCCTGTCACTCTCTCTCCCTCATTCTCTCTCTCCCTGTCACTCTCTCTCGCTCATTCTCTCTCTCCCTGTCACTCTCTCCCTCATTCTCTCTCTCCCTGTCACTCTCTCCCTCATTCTCTCTCTCCCTGTCACTCTCTCCCTCATTCTCTCTCTCCCTGTCACTCTCTCCCTCATTCTCTCTCTCCATCATTCTCTCTCTCCCTGTTACTCTCTCCCTCATTCTCTCTCTCCCTGTCACTCTCTCCCTCATTCTCTCTCTCCCTGTCACTCTCTCCCTCATTCTCTCTCTCCCTGTCCCTCTCTCCCTCATTCTCTCTCTCCCTGTCCCTCTCTCTCCCTCAGTCTCTCTCTCCCTGCTCCTCTCTCTCGCTCATTCTCTCTCTCCCTGTCACTCTCTCCCTCAATCTCTCTCTCCCTGTCCCTCTCTCCCTCATTCTCTCTCTCCCAGTCCCTCTCTCTCCCTCAGTCTCTCTCTCCCTGTCCCTCTCTCTCCCTCATTCTCTCTCTCCCTGTCCCTCTCTCTACCTCATTCTCTCTCTCACTCATTCTCTCTCTCCCTGTCCCTCTCTCTCCCTCATTCCCTCTCTCCCTGCCCCCCTCTCTCCCTCATTCTCTCTCTCCCTGTCACTCTCTCTCCCTCATTCTCTCTCTCCCTGCTCCTCTCTCTCCCTCGTTCTCTCTCTCCCTGTCCCTCTCTCTCCTTCATTCTCTCTCTCCCTGCTCCTCTCTCTCCCTCATTCTCTCTCTTCCTGTCCCTCTCTCTCCCTCATTCTCTCTCTCCTTGTCACTCTCTCCCTCATTCTCTCTCTCCCTGTCCCACTCTCTCGCTCATTCTCTCTCTCCCTGTCCACTCTCTCTCCCTCATTCTCTCTCTCCCTGTCCGCTCTCTCTCCCTCATTCTCTCTCTCCCTGTCCCTCTCTCTCCCTCATTCTCTCTCTCGCTGTCTCTCTCTCTCCCTCATTCTATCTCTCCCTGTCTCTCTCTCTCTCCCTCATTCTCTCTCTCCCTGCTCCTCTCTCTCCCTCATTCTCTCTCTCCCTGTCCCTCTCTCTCCCTCATTCTCTCTCTCCCTGTCCCTCTCTCTCCTTCATTCTCTCTCTCCCTGCTCCTCTCTCTCCCTCATTCTCTCTCTCCCTGTCCCTCTCTCTCCTTCATTCTCTCTCTCCCTGCTCCTCTCTCTCCTTCATTCTCTCTCTCCCTGCTCCTCTCTCTCCCTCATTCTCTCTCTCCCTGTCCCCCTCTCCCTCATTCTCTCTCTCCCTGTCCCTCTCGCTCCCTCATTCTCTCTCTCCCTCATTCTCTCTCTCCCCGTCACTCTCTCTCCCTCATTCTCTCTCTCCCTGTCCCTCTCTCCCTCATTCTCTCTCTCCCTATCAGCTCTCTCCCCCTCATTCTCTCTCTCTCTGTCCCTCTCTCTCCCTCATTCTCTCTCTCCCTCGTTCTCTCTCTCCCTGTCACTCTCTCTCCCTCATTCTCTCTCTCCCTGCTCCTCTCTCTCCCTCATTCTCTCTCTCTCTGTCCCTCTCTCTCCCTCATTCTCTCTCTCCCTGTCTCTCTCTCTCCCTCATTCTCTCTCTCCCTGTCACTCTCTCTCCCTCATTCTCCCTCTCCCTGTCCCTCTCTCTCCCTCATTCTCTCTCTCCCTGCTCCACTCTCTCGCTCATTCTCTCTCACCCTGTCCCTCTCTCTCCCTCATTCTCACTCTCCCTGCTCCTCTCTCTCCCTCGATCTCTCTCTCCCTGTCCCTCTCTCTCCCTCATTCTCTCTCTCCGTCTCTCTCTCTCCCTCATTCTCTCTCTCCCTGTAACTCTCTCTCCCTCATTCTCTCTCTCCCTCCCCTCTCTCTCCCTCATTCTCTCTCTCCCTCATTCTCTCTCTCCCTCTTCTCTCTCTCCCTCATTCTCTCTCTACCTGCTCCTTTCTCTCCCTCATTCTCTCTCTACCTCATTCGCTCTCTCCCTGTCAGTCTATCTCCCTCATTCTCTCTCTCCCTGCTCCTCTCTCTCCCTCATTCTCTCTCTCCCTCATTCACTCTCTCCCTTTCACTCTCTCCCTCATTCTCTCTCTCCCTGTCCCTCTCTCTCCCTCATTCCCTCTCTCCCTGCCCCCCTCTCTCCCTCATTCTCTCTCTTCCTGCTCCTCTCTCCCTCATTCTCTCTCTCCCTCATTCTCTCTCTCCCTGTCCCTCTCTCTCCCTCATTCCCTCTCTCCCTGCCCCCCTCTCTCCCTCATTCTCTCACTCCCTGTCACTCTCTCTCCCTCATTCTCTCTCTCCCTGTCCCTCTCTCTCCCTCATTCTCTCTCTCCCTGTCATTCTCTCTCCCTCATTCTATCTCTCCCTGTCTCTCTCTCTCCCTCATTCTCTCTCTCCCTGTCCCTCTCTCTCCCTCATTCTCTCTCTCCCTGTCCCTCTCTCTCCTTCATTCTCTCTCTCCCTGCTCCTCTCTCTCCCTCATTCTCTCTCTTCCTGTCCCTCTCTCTCCCTCATTCTCTCTCTCCTTGTCACTCTCTCCCTCATTCTCTCTCTCCCTGTCCCACTCTCTCGCTCATTCTCTCCCCCCCCTGTCCCTCCGTCTCGCTCATTCTCTCTCTCCCTGTCCGCTCTCTCTCCCTCATTCTCTCTCTCCCTGTCACTCTCTCTCCCTCATTCTCTCTCTCCCTGTCCCTCTCTCTCCCTCATTCTCTCTCTCGCTGTCATTCTGTCTCCCTCATTCTCTCTCTCCCTGCTCCTCTCTCTCCCTCATTCTCTCTCTCCCTGTCCCTCTCTCTCCCTCATTCTCTCTCTCCCTGTCCCTCTCTCCCTCATTCTCTCTCTCCCTGCTCCTCTCTCTCACTCATTCACTCTCTCCCTCATTCTCTCTCTCCCTGTCACTTTCTCTCCCTCATTCTCTCTCTCCCTGTCCCTCTCTCTCCCTCATTCTCTCTCTCCCTGTCCCTCACTCCCTAATTCTCTCTCTCCCTGTCCCTCTCTCTCCTTCATTCTCTCTCTCCCTGCTGCTCTCTCTCCCTCATTCTCTCTCTCCCTGTCCCTCTCGCTCCCTCATTCTCTCTCTCCCTCATTCTCTCTCTCCCTCATTCTCTCTCTCCCCGTCACTCTGTCTCCCTCATTCTCTCTCTTCCTGCTCCTCTCTCCCTCATTCTCTCTCTCCCTGTCCTTCTCTCTCCCTCATTCTCTCTCTCCCTGTCCCTCTCTCCCTCATTCTCTCTCTCCCTATCAGCTCTCTCCCCCTCATTCTCTCTCTCTCTGTCCCTCTCTCTCCCTCATTCTCTCTCTCCCTCGTTCTCTCTCTCCCTGTCCCTCTGTCTCCCTCATTCTCTCTCTCCCTGCTACTCTCTCTCGCTCATTCTCTCTCTCCCTGTCCTTCTCTCTCCCTCATTCTCTCTCTCCCTGTCCCTCTCTCCCTCATTCGCTCTCTCCCTGTCACTCTCTCTCCCTCATTCTCTCTCTCCCTGTCCCTCTCTCTCCCTCATTCTCTCTCTCCCTGTCATTCTCTCTCCCTCATTCTATCTCTCCCTGTCTCTCTCTCTCTCCCTCATTCTCTCTCTCCCTGTCCCTCGCTCTCCCTCATTCTCTCTCTCCCTGTCCCTCTCTCTCCTCCATTCTCTCTCTCCCTGCTCCTCTCACTCCCTCATTCTCTCTCTTCCTGTCCCTCTCTCTCCCTCATTCTCTCTCTCCTTGTCACTCTCTCCCTCATTCTCTCTCTCCCTGTCCCACTCTCTCGCTCATTCTCTCCCCCCCTGCCCCTCTCGCTCGCTCATTCTCTCTCTCCCTGTCCGCTCTCTCTCCCTCATTCTCTCTCTCCCTGTCACTCTCTCTCCCTCATTCTCTCTCTCCCTGTCCCTCTCTCTCCCTCATTCTCTCTCTCGCTGTCATTCTCTCTCCCTCATTCTCTCTCTCCCTGCTCCTCTCTCTCCCTCATTCTCTCTCTCCCTGTCCCTCTCTCTCCCTCATTCTCTCTCTCCCTGTCCCTCTCTCCCTCATTCTCTCTCTCCCTGCTCCTCTCTCTCCCTCATTCACTCTCTCACTCATTCTCTCTCTCCCTGTCACTCTCTCTCCCTCATTCTTTCTCTCCCTGTCCCTCTCTCTCCCTCATTCTCTCTCTCTCCCTGTCCCTCACTCCCCCATTCTCTCTCTCCCTGTCCTTCTCTCTCCTTCATTCTCTCTCTCCCTGCTCCTCTCTCTCCCTCATTCTCTCTCTCCCTGTCCCTCTCGCTCCCTCATTCTCTATCTCCCTCATTCTCTCTCTCCCCGTCACTCTCTCTCCCTCATTCTCTCTCTTCCTGCTCCTCTCTCCCTCATTCTCTCTCTCCCTGTCCTTCTCTCTCCCTCATTCTCTCTCTCCCTGTCCCTCTCTCCCTCATTCTCTCTCTCCCTATCAGCTCTCTCCCCCTCATTCTCTCTCTCTCTGTCCCTCTCTCTCCCTCATTCTCTCTCTCCCTCGTTCTCTCTCTTCCTGTCCCTCTGTCTCCCTCATTCTCTCTCTCCCTGCTACTCTCTCTCGCTCATTCTCTCTCTCCCTGTCCTTCTCTCTCCCTCATTCTCTCTCTCCCTGTCCCTCTCTCCCTCATTCGCTCTCTCCCTGTCACTCTCTCTCCCTCAATCTCTCTCTCCCTCTCCCTCTCTCTCACTCATTCTCTCTCTCCCTGTCTCTCTCTCTCCCTCATTATCTCTCTCCCTGACCCTCTCTCAGTCCCTCATTCTCTCTCTCCCTGTCCCTCTCTCTCCCTCATTCTCTCTCTCCCTGTCCCTCTCTCTCCCTCATTCTCTCTCTCCCTGTATCTCTCTCTCCCTCATCCTCTCTCTCCCTGTCCCTCTCTCTCCCTCATTCTCTCTCTCCCTGTCACTCTCTCCCTCATTCTCTGTCTCCCTGTCGCTCTCTCTCCCTCATTCTCTCTCTCCCTCCCCCCTCTCTCCCTCATTCTTTCTCTCCCTGTCCCTCTCGCGACCTCATTCTCTCTCTCCCTGTTACTCTCTCTCCCTCATTCTCTCTCTCCATCCCCCTCTCTCTCCCTCATTCTCTCTCTCGCTTTCACTCTCTCCCTCATTCTCTCTCTCCCTGTCCCTCTCTCTCCCTCATTCCCTCTCTCCCTGCCCCCCTCTCTCCCTCATTCTCTCTCCCTGTCACTCTCTCTCCCTCATTCTCTCTCTCCCTTCTCCTCTCTCTCCTTCTTTCTCTCTCTCCCTATCCCTCTCCCTCATTCTCTCTCTCCCTGTCCGTCTCTCTCCCTCATTCTCTCTCTCCCTGTCCCTCTCTCTCACTCATTCTCTCTCTCCCTGTCCCTCTCTCCCACATTCTCTCTCTCCCTGTCACTCTCTGTCCCTCATTCTCTCTCACCCTGCTCCTCTCTCTCCTTCATTCTCTCTCTCCCTGTCACTCTCTCTCCCTCATTCTCTCTCTCCCTGTCACTCTCTCTCGCTCATTCTCTCTCTCCCTGTCACTCTCTCCCTCATTCTCTCTCTCCCTGTCACTCACTCCCTCATTCTCTCTCTCCCTGTCACTCTCTCCCTCATTCTCTCTCTCCCTGTCACTCTCTCCCTCATTCTCTCTCTCCATCATTCTCTCTCTCCCTGTTACTCTCTCCCTCATTCTCTCTCTCCCTGTCACTCTCTCCCTCATTCTCTCTCTCCCTGTCCCTCTCTCCCTCATTCTCTCTCTCCCTGTCCCTCTCTCTCCCTCAGTCTCTCTCTCCCTGCTCCTCTCTCTCGCTCATTCTCTCTCTCCCTGTCACTCTCTCCCTCAATCTCTCTCTCCCTGTCCCTCTCTCCCTCATTCTCTCTCTCCCTGTCCCTCTCTCTCCCTCAGTCTCTCTCTCCCTGTCCCTGTCCCTCTCTCTCCCTCATTCTCTCTCTCCCTGTCCCTCTCTCTACCTCATTCTCTCTCTCACTCATTCTCTCTCTCCCTGTCCCTCTCTCTCCCTCATTCCCTCTCTCCCTGCCCCCCTCTCTCCCTCATTCTCTCTCTCCCTGTCACTCTCTCTCCCTCATTCTCTCTCTCCCTGCTCCTCTCTCTCCCTCGTTCTCTCTCTCCCTGTCCCTCTCTCTCCTTCATTCTCTCTCTCCCTGCTCCTCTCTCTCCCTCATTCTCTCTCTTCCTGTCCCTCTCTCTCCCTCATTCTCTCTCTCCTTGTCACTCTCTCCCTCATTCTCTCTCTCCCTGTCCCACTCTCTCGCTCATTCTCTCTCTCCCTGTCCGCTCTCTCTCCCTCATTCTCTCTCTCCCTGTCCGCTCTCTCTCCCTCATTCTCTCTCTCCCTGTCCCTCTCTCTCCCTCATTCTCTCTCTCGCTGTCTCTCTCTCTCCCTCATTCTATCTCTCCCTGTCTCTCTCTCTCTCCCTCATTCTCTCTCTCCCTGCTCCTCTCTCTCCCTCATTCTATCTCTCCCTGTCCCTCTCTCTCCCTCATTCTCTCTCTCCCTGTCCCTCTCTCTCCTTCATTCTCTCCCTGCTCCTCTCTCTCCCTCATTCTCTCTCTCCCTGTCCCTCTCTCTCCTTCATTCTCTCTCTCCCTGCTCCTCTCTCTCCTTCATTCTCTCTCTCCCTGCTCCTCTCTCTCCCGCATTCTCTCTCTCCCTGTCCCCCTCTCCCTCATTCTCTCTCTCCCTGTCCCTCTCGCTCCCTCATTCTCTCTCTCCCTCATTCTCTCTCTCCCCGTCACTCTCTCTCCCTCATTCTCTCTCTCCCTTCTCCTCTCTCTCCTTCTTTCTCTCTCTCCCTATCCCTCTCCCTCATTCTCTCTCTCCCTGTCCGTCTCTCTCCCTCATTCTCTCTCTCCCTGTCCCTCTCTCTCACTCATTCTCTCTCTCCCTGTCCCTCTCTCCCTCATTCTCTCTCTCCCTGTCACTCTCTGTCCCTCATTCTCTCTCACCCTGCTCCTCTCTCTCCTTCATTCTCTCTCTCCCTGTCACTCTCTCTCCCTCATTCTCTCTCTCCCTGTCACTCTCTCTCGCTCATTCTCTCTCTCCCTGTCACTCTCTCCCTCATTCTCTCTCTCCCTGTCACTCTCTCCCTCATTCTCTCTCTCCCTGTCACTCTCTCCCTCATTCTCTCTCTCCCTGTCACTCTCTCCCTCATTCTCTCTCTCCATCATTCTCTCTCTCCCTGTTACTCTCTCCCTCATTCTCTCTCTCCCTGTCACTCTCTCCCTCAGTCTCTCTCTCCCTGTCCCTCTCTCCCTCATTCTCTCTCTCCCTGTCCCTCTCTCTCCCTCAGTCTCTCTCTCCCTGCTCCTCTCTCTCGCTCATTCTCTCTCTCCCTGTCACTCTCTCCCTCAATCTCTCTCTCCCTGTCCCTCTCTCCCTCATTCTCTCTCTCCCTGTCCCTCTCTCTCCCTCAGTCTCTCTCTCCCTGTCCCTCTCTCTCCCTCATTCTCTCTCTCCCTGTCACTCTCTCTACCTCATTCTCTCTCTCACTCAATCTCTCTCTCCCTGTCCCTCTCTCTCCCTCATTCCCTCTCTCCCTGCCCCCCTCTCTCCCTCATTCTCTCTCTCCCTGTCACTCTCTCTCCCTCATTCTCTCTCTCCCTGCTCCTCTCTCTCCCTCGTTCTCTCTCTCCCTGTCCCTCTCTCTCCTTCATTCTCTCTCTCCCTGCTCCTCTCTCTCCCTCATTCTCTCTCTTCCTGTCCCTCTCTCTCCCTCATTCTCTCTCTCCTTGTCACTCTCTCCCTCATTCTCTCTCTCCCTGTCCCACTCTCTCGCTCATTCTCTCTCTCCCTGTCCGCTCTCTCTCCCTCATTCTCTCTCTCCCTGTCCGCTCTCTCTCCCTCATTCTCTCTCTCCCTGTCCCTCTCTCTCCCTCATTCTCTCTCTCGCTGTCTCTCTCTCTCCCTCATTCTATCTCTCCCTGTCTCTCTCTCTCTCCCTCATTCTCTCTCTCCCTGCTCCTCTCTCTCCCTCATTCTCTCTCTCCCTGTCCCTCTCTCTCCCTCATTCTCTCTCTCCATGTCCCTCTCTCTCCTTCATTCTCTCTCTCCCTGCTCCTCTCTCTCCCTCATTCTCTCTCTCCCTGTCCCTCTCTCTCCTTCATTCTCTCTCTCCCTGCTCCTCTCTCTCCTTCATTCTCTCTCTCCCTGCTCCTCTCTCTCCCTCATTCTCTCTCTCCCTGTCCCCCTCTCCCTCATTCTCTCTCTCCCTGTCCCTCTCGCTCCCTCATTCTCTCTCTCCCTCATTCTCTCTCTCCCCGTCACTCTCTCTCCCTCATTCTCTCTCTCCCTGTCCCTCTCTCCCTCATTCTCTCTCTCCCTATCAGCTCTCTCCCCCTCATTCTCTCTCTCTCTGTCCCTCTCTCTCCCTCATTCTCTCTCTCCCTCGTTCTCTCTCTCCCTGTCCCTATGTCTCCCTCATTCTCTCTCTCCTTGCTACTCTCTCTCGCTCATTCACTCTCTACCTCATTCGCTCTCTCCCTGTCACTCTCTCTCCCTCATTCTCTCTCTCCCTGCTCCTCTCTCTCCCTCATTCTCTCTCTCTCTGTCCCTCTCTCTCCCTCATTCTCTCTCTCCCTGTCTCTCTCTCTCCCTCATTCTCTCTCTCCCTGTCACTCTCTCTCCCTCATTCTCCCTCTCCCTGTCCCTCTCTCTCCCTCATTCTCTCTCTCCCTGCTCCACTCTCTCGCTCATTCTCTCTCACCCTGTCCCTCTCTCTCCCTCATTCTCACTCTCCCTGCTCCTCTCTCTCCCTCGTTCTCTCTCTCCCTGTCCCTCTCTCTCCCTCATTCTCTCTCTCCGTCTCTCTCTCTCCCTCATTCTCTCTCTCCCTGTAACTCTCTCTCCCTCATTCTCTCTCTCCCTCCCCTCTCTCTCCCTCATTCTCTCTCTCGCTCATTCTCTCTCTCCCTCTTCTCTCTCTCCCTCATTCTCTCTCTACCTGCTCCTTTCTCTCCCTCATTCTCTCTCTACCTCATTCGCTCTCTCCCTGTCAGTCTCTCTCCCTCATTCTCTCTCTCCCTGATCCTCTCTCTCCCTCATTCTCTCTCTCCCTCATTCACTCTCTCCCTTTCACTCTCTCCCTCATTCTCTCTCTCCCTGTCCCTCTCTCTCCCTCATTCCCTCTCTCCCTGCCCCCCTCTCTCCCTCATTCTCTCTCTTCCTGCTCCTCTCTCCCTCATTCTCTCTCTCCCTCATTCTCTCTCTCCCTGTCCCTCTCTCTCCCTCATTCCCTCTCTCCCTGCCCCCCTCTCTCCCTCATTCTCTCACTCCCTGTCACTCTCTCTCCCTCATTCTCTCTCTCCCTGTCCCTCTCTCTCCCTCATTCTCTCTCTCCCTGTCATTCTCTCTCCCTCATTCTATCTCTCCCTGTCTCTCTCTCTCCCTCATTCTCTCTCTCCCTGTCCCTCTCTCTCCCTCATTCTCTCTCTCCCTGTCCCTCTCTCTCCTTCATTCTCTCTCTCCCTGCTCCTCTCTCTCCCTCATTCTCTCTCTTCCTGTCCCTCTCTCTCCCTCATTCTCTCTCTCCTTGTCACTCTCTCCCTCATTCTCTCTCTCCCTGTCCCACTCTCTCGCTCATTCTCTCCCCCCCCCTGTCCCTCCGTCTCGCTCATTCTCTCTCTCCCTGTCCGCTCTCTCTCCCTCATTCTCTCTCTCCCTGTCACTCTCTCTCCCTCATTCTCTCTCTCCCTGTCCCTCTCACTCCCTCATTCTCTCTCTCGCTGTCATTCTCTCTCCCTCATTCTCTCTCTCCCTGCTCCTCTCTCTCCCTCATTCTCTCTCTCCCTGTCCCTCTCTCTCCCTCATTCTCTCTCTCCCTGTCCCTCTCTCCCTCATTCTCTCTCTCCCTGCTCCTCTCTCTCACTCATTCACTCTCTCCCTCATTCTCTCTCTCCCTGTCACTTTCTCTCCCTCATTCTCTCTCTCCCTGTCCCTCTCTCTCCCTCATTCTCTCTCTCCCTGTCCCTCACTCCCTCATTCTCTCTCTCCCTGTCCCTCTCTCTCCTTCATTCTCTCTCACCCTGCTGCTCTCTCTCCCTCATTCTCTCTCTCCCTGTCCCTCTCGCTCCCTCATTCTCTCTCTCCCTCATTCTCTCTCTCCCTCATTCTCTCTCTCCCCGTCACTCTGTCTCCCTCATTCTCTCTCTTCCTGCTCCTCTCTCCCTCATTCTCTCTCTCCCTGTCCTTCTCTCTCCCTCATTCTCTCTCTCCCTGTCCCTCTCTCCCTCATTCTCTCTCTCCCTATCAGCTCTCTCCCCCTCATTCTCTCTCTCTCTGTCCCTCTCTCTCCCTCATTCTCTCTCTCCCTCGTTCTCTCTCTCCCTGTCCCTCTGTCTCCCTCATTCTCTCTCTCCCTGCTACTCTCTCTCGCTCATTCTCTCTCTCCCTGTCCTTCTCTCTCCCTCATTCTCTCTCTCCCTGTCCCTCTCTCCCTCATTCGCTCTCTCCCTGTCACTCTCTCTCCCTCAATCTCTCTCTCCCTGTCCCTCTCTCTCACTCATTCTCTCTCTCCCTGTCTCTCTCTCTCCCTCATTCGCTCTCTCCCTGACCCTCTCTCAGTCCCTCATTCTCTCTCTCCCTGTCCCTCTCTCTCCCTCATTCTCTCTCTCCCTGCTCCTCTCTCTCCTTCATTCTCTCTCTCCCTGTGACTCTCTCTCCCTCATTCTCTCTCTCCCTGTCACTCTCTCCCTCATTCTCTCTCTCCCTGCTCTTCTCTCTGCCTCATTCTCTCTCTCCCTGTCCCTCTCTCTCCCTCATTCTCTCTCTCCCTGTCCCTCGCTCTCTCTCTCCCTCATCCTCTCTCTCCCTGTCCCTCTCTCTCCCTCATTCTCTCTCTCCCTGTCACTCTCTCCCTCATTCTCTGTCTCCCTGTCGCTCTCTCTCCCTCATTCTCTCTCTCCCTCCCCCTCTCTCTCCCTCATTCTCTCTCTCCCTGTCCCTCTCGCAACCTCATTCTCTCTCTCCCTGTTACTCTCTCTCCCTCATTCTCTCTCTCCATCCCCCTCTCTCTCCCTCATTCTCTCTCTCGCTTTCACTCTCTCCCTCATTCTCTCTCTCCCTGTCCCTCTCTCTCCCTCATTCTCTCTCTCCCTGCTCCTCTCTCTCCCTCATTCTCTCTCTCCCTGTCCCTCTCTCCCTCATTCTCTCTCTCCCTGCTCCTCTCTCTCCCTCATTCACTCTCTCCCTCATTCTCTCTCTCCCTGTCACTTTCTCTCCCTCATTCTCTCTCTCCCTGTCCCTCTCTCTCCCTCATTCTCTCTCTCCCTGTCCCTCACTCCCTCATTCTCTCTCTCCCTGTCCCTCTCTCTCCTTCATTCTCTCTCTCCCTGCTGCTCTCTCTCCATCATTCTCTCTCTCCCTGTCCCTCTCGCTCCCTCATTCTCTCTCTCTCTCATTCTCTCTCTCCCCGTCACTCTGTCTCCCTCATTCTCTCTCTTCCTGCTCCTCTCTCCCTCATTCTCTCTCTCCCTGTCCTTCTCTCTCCCTCATTCTCTCTCTCCCTTTCCCTCTCTCCCTCATTCTCTCTCTCCCTATCAGCTCTCTCCCCCTCATTCTCTCTCTCTCTGTCCCTCTCTCTCCCTCATTCTCTCTCTCACTCGTTCTCTCTCTCCCTGTCCCTCTGTCTCCCTCATTCTCTCTCTCCCTGCTACTCTCTCTCGCTCATTCTCTCTCTCCCTGTCCTTCTCTCTCCCTCATTCTCTCTCTCCCTGTCCCTCTCTCCCTCATTCGCTCTCTCCCTGTCACTCTCTCTCCCTCAATCTCTCTCTCCCTGTCCCTCTCTCTCACTCATTCTCTCTCCCTGTCTCTCTCTCTCCCTCATTCGCTCTCTCCCTGACCCTCTCTCAGTCCCTCATTCTCTCTCTCCCTGTCCCTCTCTCTCCCTCATTCTCTCTCTCCCTGCTCCTCTCTCTCCTTCATTCTCTCTCTCCCTGCTCCTCTCTCTCCCTCATTCTCTCTCTCCCTGTCCCTCTCTCTCCCTCATTCTCTCTCTCCCTGTCCCTCTCTCTCCTTCATTCTCTCTCTCCCTGCTCCTCTCTCTCCCTCATTCTCTCTCTCCCTGTCCCTCTCTCTCCTTCATTCTCTCTCTCCCTGCTCCTCTCTCTCCTTCATTCTCTCTCTCCCTGCTCCTCTCTCTCCCTCATTCTCTCTCTCCCTGTCCCCCTCTCCCTCATTCTCTCTCTCCCTGTCCCTCTCGCTCCCTCATTCTCTCTCTCCCTCATTCTCTCTCTCCCCGTCACTCTCTCTCCCTCATTCTCTCTCTCCCTGTCCCTCTCTCCCTCATTCTCTCTCTCCCTGTCACTCTCTCCCTCATTCTCTCTCTCCCTGTCCCTCTCGCTCCCTCATTCTCTCTCTCCCTCATTCTCTCTCTCCCCGTCACTCTCTCTCCCTCATTCTCTCTCTCCCTGTCCCTCTCTCCCCATCATTCTCTCTCTCTCTGTCCCTCTCTCTCCCTCATTCTCTCTCTCCCTCGTTCTCTCTCTCCCTGTCCCTCTGTCTCCCTCATTCTCTCTCTCCCTGCTACTCTCTCTCGCTCATTCTCTCTCTCCCTGTCCTTCTCTCTCCCTCATTCTCTCTCTCCCTGTCCCTCTCTCTCCCTCATTCGCTCTCTCCCTGTCACTCTCTCTCCCTCATTCTCTCTCTCTCTGTCCCTCTCTCTCCCTCATTCTCTCTCTCCCTCGTTCTCTCTCTCCCTGTCCCTCTGTCTCCCTCATTCTCTCTCTCCCTGCTACTCTCTCTCGCTCATTCTCTCTCTCCCTGTCCCTCTCTCCCTCATTCGCTCTCTCCCTGTCACTCTCTCTCCCTCAATCTCACTCTCCCTGTCCCTCTCTCTCACTCATTCTCTCTTTCCCTGTCTCTCTCTCTCCCTCATTCGCTCTCTCCCTGACCCTCTCTCAGTCCCTCATTCTCTCTCTCCCTGTCCCTCTCTCTCCCTCATTCTCTCTCTCCCTGCTCCTCTCTCTCCTTCATTCTCTCTCTCCCTGTGACTCTCTCTCCCTCATTCTCTCTCTCCCTGTCACTCTCTACCTCATTCTCTCTCTCCCTGCTCTTCTCTCTGCCTCATTCTCTCTCTCCCTGTCCCTCTCTCTCCCTCATTCTCTCTCTCCCTGTCCCTCGCTCTCTCTCTCCCTCATCCTCTCTCTCCCTGTCCCTCTCTCTCCCTCATTCTCTCTCTCCCTGTCACTCTCTCCCTCATTCTCTCTCTCCCTGTCCCTCTCGCGACCTCATTCTCTCTCTCCCTGTTACTCTCTCTCCCTCATTCTCTCTCTCCATCCCCCTCTCTCTCCCTCATTCTCTCTCTCGCTTTCACTCTCTCCCTCATTCTCTCTCTCCCTCATTCTCTCTCTCGCTTTCACTCTCTCCCTCATTCTCTCTCTCCCTGTCCCTCTCTCTCCCTCATTCTCTCTCTCCCTGCTCCTCTCTCTCCCTCATTCTCTCTCTCCCTGTCCCTCTCTCCCTCATTCTCTCTCTCCCTGCTCCTCTCTCTCCCTCATTCACTCTCTCCCTCATTCTCTCTCTCCCTGTCACTTTCTCTCCCTCATTCTCTCTCTCCCTGTCCCTCTCTCTCCCTCATTCTCTCTCTCCCTGTCCCTCACTCCCTCATTCTCTCTCTCCCTGTCCCTCTCTCTCCTTCATTCTCTCTCTCCCTGCTGCTCTCTCTCCCTCATTCTCTCTCTCCCTGTCCCTCTCGCTCCCTCATTCTCTCTCTCCCTCATTCTCTCTCTCCCCGTCACTCTGTCTCCCTCATTCTCTCTCTTCCTGCTCCTCTCTCCCTCATTCTCTCTCTCCCTGTCCTTCTCTCTCCCTCATTCTCTCTCTCCCTTTTCCTCTCTCCCTCATTCTCTCTCTCCCTATCAGCTCTCTCCCCCTCATTCTCTCTCTCTCTGTCCCTCTCGCTCCCTCATTCTCTCTCTCCCTCGTTCTCTCTCTCCCTGTCCCTCTGTCTCCCTCATTCTCTCTCTCCCTGCTACTCTCTCTCGCTCATTCTCTCTCTCCCTGTCCTTCTCTCTCCCTCATTCTCTCTCTCCCTGTCCCTCTCTCCCTCATTCGCTCTCTCCCTGTCACTCTCTCTCCCTCATTCTCTCTCTCTCTGTCCCTCTCTCTCCCTCATTCTCTCTCTCCCTCGTTCTCTCTCTCCCTGTCCCTCTGTCTCCCTCATTCTCTCTCTCCCTGCTACTCTCTCTCGCTCATTCTCTCTCTCCCTGTCCCTCTCTCCCTCATTCGCTCTCTCCCTGTCACTCTCTCTCCCTCAATCTCACTCTCCCTGTCCCTCTCTCTCACTCATTCTCTCTTTCCCTGTCTCTCTCTCTCCCTCATTCGCTCTCTCCCTGACCCTCTCTCAGTCCCTCATTCTCTCTCTCCCTGTCCCTCTCTCTCCCTCATTCTCTCTCTCCCTGCTCCTCTCTCTCCTTCATTCTCTCTCTCCCTGTGACTCTCTCTCCCTCATTCTCTCTCTCCCTGTCACTCTCTACCTCATTCTCTCTCTCCCTGCTCTTCTCTCTGCCTCATTCTCTCTCTCCCTGTCCCTCTCTCTCCCTCATTCTCTCTCCCTGTCCCTCGCTCTCTCTCTCCCTCATCCTCTCTCTCCCTGTCCCTCTCTCTCCCTCATTCTCTCTCTCCCTGTCACTCTCTCCCTCATTCTCTCTCTCCCTGTCCCTCTCGCGACCTCATTCTCTCTCTCCCTGTTACTCTCTCTCCCTCATTCTCTCTCTCCATCCCCCTCTCTCTCCCTCATTCTCTCTCTCGCTTTCACTCTCTCCCTCATTCTCTCTCTCCCTGTCCCTCTCTCTCCCTCATTCCCTCTCTCCCTGCCCCCCTCTCTCCCTCATTCTCTCTCCCTATCACTCTCTCTCCCTCATTCTCTCTCTCCCTTCTCCTCTCTCTCCTTCTTTCTCTCTCTCCCTATCCTTCTCTCTCCCTCATTCTCTCTCTCCCTGTCTCTCTCTCTCACTCATTCTCTCTCTCCCTGTCCCTCTCTCCCTCATTCTCTCTCTCCCTGTCACTCTCTGTCCCTCATTCTCTCTCGCCCTGCTCCTCTCTCTCCTTCATTCTCTCTCTCCCTGACACTCTCTCTCCCTCATTCTCTCTCTCCCTGACACTCTCTCTCCCTCATTCTCTCTCTCCCTGTCACTCTCTCTCGCTCATTCTCTCTCTCCCTGTCACTCTCTCCCTCATTCTCTCTCTCCCTGTCACTCTCTCCCTCATTCTCTCTCTCCCTGTCACTCTCTCCCTCATTCTCTCTCTCCATCATTCTCTCTCTCCCTGTTACTCTCTCCCTCATTCTCTCTCTCCCTGTCACTCTCTCCCTCATTCTCTCTCTCCCTGTCCCTCTCTCCCTCATTCTCTCCCTCCCTGTCCCTCTCTCTCCCTCATTATCTCTCTCCCTGCTCCTCTCTCTCGCTCATTCTCTCTCTCCCTGTCCCTCTCTCTCCCTCATTCTCTCTCTCCCTGTCCCTCTCTCTCCCTCATTCTCTCTCTCCCTGTCACTCTCTGTCCCTCATTCTCTCTCTCCCTGTTACTCTCTCTCCCTCATACACTCTCTCCCTGTCACTCTCTCTACCTCATTCTCTCTCTCACTCATTCTCTCTCTCCCTGTCCCTCTCTCTCCCTCATTCTCTCTCTCTCTGCTCCTCTCTCTCCCTCATTCTCTCTCTCCCTGCTCCTCTCTCTCCCTCATTCTCTCTCCCTGTCTCACTCTCTCCCTCATTCTCTCTCTCCCTGTCCCTTTCACTCCCTCATTCTCTCTCTCCCTGTTCCTCTCTCTCCCTCATTCTCTCTCTCCCTGTCCCTCTCTCTCCCTCATTCTCTCTCTCCCTGTCTCTCTCTCTCTCCCTCATTCTCTCTCTCTCTGCTCCTCTCTCTCCCTCATTCTCTCTCTCCCTGTCCCTCTCTCCCTCATTCTCTCTCTCCCTGCTCCTCTCTCTCCCTCATTCTCTCTCTCCCTCATTCTCTCTCTCCCTCATTCTCTCTCTCCCTGTCCCTCTCTCTCCCTAATTCTCTCTCTCCCTGGCCCTCTCTCTCCCTCATTCTCTCTCTCCCTGTCCCTCTCTCCCTCATTCTCTCTCCCTGCATCTCTCTCTCCCTCATTCTCTCTCTCCCTGTCCCTCTCTCTCCCTCATTCTCTCTCTCCCTGCTCCTCTCTCTCCCTCAATCTCTCTCTCGCTGTCTCTCTCTCTCCCCCTCATTCTCTCTCTCCCTTTCAATCTCTCTCCCTCATTCTCTCTCTCCCTGCTCCTCTCTCTCCCTCAATCTCTCTCTCCCTCATTCTCTCTCTCCCTCTCCCTGTCTCTCCCTCATTCTCTCTCTCCCCGTCAGTCTCTCTCACACATTCTCTCTCTCTCCCTGTCACTCTCTCTCCCTCATTCTCTCTCTCTCTGTCCCTCTCTCTCCCTCATTCTCTCTCTCCCTGTCTCTCTCTCTCCCTCATTCTCTCTCTCCCTGTCACTCTCTCTCCCTCATTCTCTCTCTCCCTGTCACTCTCTCTCGCTCATTCTCTCTCTCCCTGCTCCACTCTCTAGCTCATTCTATCTCACCCTGTCCCTCTCTCTCCCTCATTCTCTCTCTCCCTGTCACTCTCTCTCCCTCATTCTCTCTCCCTGTCCCTCTCACTCCCTCATTCTCTCTCTCCCTGTCATTCTCTCTCCCTCATTCTATCTCTCCCTGTCTCTCTCTCTCTCCCTCATTCTCTCTCTCCCTGTCCCTCTCTCTCCCTCATTCTCTCTCTCCCTGTCCTTCTCTCTCCTTCATTCTCTCTCTCCCTGCTCCTCTCTCTCCCTCATTCTCTCTCTTCCTGTCCCTCTCTCTCCCTCATTCTCTCTCTCCTTGTCACTCTCTCCCTCATTCTCTCTCTCCCTGTCCCACTCTCTCGCTCATTCTCTCCCCCCCCCTGTCCCTCCGTCTCGCTCATTCTCTCTCTCCCTGTCCGCTCTCTCTCCCTCATTCTCTCTCTCCCTGTCACTCTCTCTCCCTCATTCTCTCTCTCCCTGTCCCTCTCTCTCCCTCATTCTCTCTCTCGCTGTCATTCTCTCTCCCTCATTCTCTCTCTCCCTGCTCCTCTCTCTCCCTCATTCTCTCTCTCCCTGTCCCTCTCTCTCCCTCATTCTCTCTCTCCCTGTCCCTCTCTCCCTCATTCTCTCTCTCCCTGCTCCTCTCTCTCCCTCATTCACTCTCTCCCTCATTCTCTCTCTCCCTGTCACTTTCTCTCCCTCATTCTCTCTCTCCCTGTCCCTCTCTCTCCCTCATTCTCTCTCTCCCTGTCCCTCACTCCCTCATTCTCTCTCTCCCTGTCCCTCTCTCTCCTTCATTCTCTCTCTCCCTGCTCCTCTCTCTCCCTCATTCTCTCTCTAACTGTCCCTCTCGCTCCCTCATTCTCTCTCTCCCTCATTCTCTCTCTCCCCGTCACTCTCTCTCCCTCATTCTCTCTCTTCCTGCTCCTCTCTCCCTCATTCTCTCTCTCCCTCATTCTCTCTCTCCCTGTCCTTCTCTCTCCCTCATTCTCTCTCTCCCTGTCCCTCTCTCCCTCATTCTCTCTCTCTCCCTGTCAGCTCGCTCCCCCTCATTCTCTCTCTCTCTGTCCCTCTCTCTCCCTCATTCTCTCTCTCCCTCGTTCTCTCTCTCCCTGTCCCTCTGTCTCCCTCATTCTCTCTCTCCCTGCTACTCTCTCTCGCTCATTCTCTCTCTCCCTGTCCCTCTCTCCCTCATTCGCTCTCTCCCTGTCACTCTCTCTCCCTCAATCTCACTCTCCCTGTCCCTCTCTCTCACTCATTCTCTCTCTCCCTGTCTCTCTCTCTCCCTCATTCGCTCTCTCCCTGACCCTCTCTCAGTCCCTCATTCTCTCTCTCCCTGTCCCTCTCTCTCCCTCATTCTCTCTCTCCCTGCTCCTCTCTCTCCTTCATTCTCTCTCTCCCTGTGACTCTCTCTCCCTCATTCTCTCTCTCCCTGTCACTCTCTACCTCATTCTCTCTCTCCCTGCTCTTCTCTCTGCCTCATTCTCTCTCTCCCTGTCCCTCTCTCTCCCTCATTCTCTCTCTCCCTGTCCCTCGCTCTCTCTCTCCCTCATCCTCTCTCTCCCTGTCCCTCTCTCTCCCTCATTCTCTCTCTCCCTGTCACTCTCTCCCTCATTCTCTCTCTCCATGTCCCTCTCGCGACCTCATTCTCTCTCTCCCTGTTACTCTCTCTCCCTCATTCTCTCTCTCCATCCCCCTCTCTCTCCCTCATTCTCTCTCTCGCTTTCACTCTCTCCCTCATTCTCTCTCTCCCTGTCCCTCTCTCTCCCTCATTCCCTCTCTCCCTGCCCCCCTCTCTCCCTCATTCTCTCTCCCTATCACTCTCTCTCCCTCATTCTCTCTCTCCCTTCTCCTCTCTCTCCTTCTTTCTCTCTCTCCCTATCCTTCTCTCTCCCTCATTCTCTCTCTCCCTGTCTCTCTCTCTCACTCATTCTCTCTCTCCCTGCCCCTCTCTCCCTCATTCTCTCTCTCCCTGTCACTCTCTGTCCCTCATTCTCTCTCACCCTGCTCCTCTCTCTCCTTCATTCTCTCTCTCCCTGACACTCTCTCTCCCTCATTCTCTCTCTCCCTGACACTCTCTCTTCCTCATTCTCTCTCTCCCTGTCACTCTCTCTCGCTCATTCTCTCTCTCCCTGTCACTCTCTCCCTCATTCTCTCTCTCCCTGTCACTCTCTCCCTCATTCTCTCTCTCCCTGTCACTCTCTCCCTCATTCTCTCTCTCCATCATTCTCTCTCTCCCTGTTACTCTCTCCCTCATTCTCTCCCTGTCACTCTCTCCCTCATTCTCTCTCTCCCTGTCCCTCTCTCCCTCATTCTCTCTCTCCCTGTCCCTCTCTCTCCCTCATTCTCTCTCTCCCTGCTCCTCTCTCTCGCTCATTCCCTCTCTCCCTGTCCCTCTCTCTCCCTCATTCTCTCTCTCCCTGTCCCTCTCTCTCCCTCATTCTCTCTCTCCCTGTCACTCTCTGTCCCTCATTCTCTCTCTCCCTGTTACTCTCTCTCCCTCATACACTCTCTCCCTGTCACTCTCTCTACCTCATTCTCTCTCTCACTCATTCTCTCTCTCCCTGTCCCTCTCTCTCCCTCATTCTCTCTCTCTCAGCTCCTCTCTCTCCCTCATTCTCTCTCTCCCTGCTCCTCTCTCTCCCTCATTCTCTCTCCCTGTCTCACTCTCTCCCTCATTCTCTCTCTCCCTGTCCCTTTCACTCCCTCATTCTCTCTCTCCCTGTTCCTCTCTCTCCCTCATTCTCTCTCTCCCTGTCCCTCTCTCTCCCTCATTCTCTCTCTCCCTGTCTCTCTCTCTCCCTCATTCTCTCTCTCTCTGCTCCTCTCTCTCCCTCATTCTCTCTCTCCCTGTCCCTCTCTCCCTCATTCTCTCTCTCCCTGCTCCTCTCTCTCCCTCATTCTCTCTCTCCCTCATTCTCTCTCTCCCTGTCCCTCTCTCTCCCTAATTCTCTCTCTCCCTGGCCCTCTCTCTCCCTCATTCTCTCTCTCCCTGTCCCTCTCTCCCTCATTCTCTCTCCCTGCATCTCTCTCTCCCTCATTCTCTCTCTCCCTGTCCCTCTCTCTCCCTCATTCTCTCTCTCCCTGCTCCTCTCTCTCCCTCAATCTCTCTCTCGCTGTCTCTCTCTCTCCCTCATTCTCTCTCTCCCTTTCAATCTCTCTCCCTCATTCTCTCTCTCCCTGCTCCTCTCTCTCCCTCAATCTCTCTCTCCCTCATTCTCTCTCTCCCTGTCTCTGTCTCTCCCTCATTCTCTCTCTCCCTGTCAGTCTCTCTCACACATTCTCTCTCTCTCCCTGTCACTCTCTCTCCCTCATTCTCTCTCTCTCTGTCCCTCTCTCTCCCTCATTCTCTCTCTCCCTGTCTCTCTCTCTCCCTCATTCTCTCTCTCCCTGTCACTCTCTCTCCCTCATTCTCTCTCTCCCTGTCCCTCTCTCTCGCTCATTCTCTCTCTCCCTGCTCCACTCTCTAGCTCATTCTATCTCACCCTGTCCCTCTCTCTCCCTCATTCTCTCTCTCCCTGCTCCTCTCTCTCCCTCGTTCTCTCTCTCCCTCATTCTCTCTCTCCCTGTCTCTCTCTCTCCCTCATTCTCTCTCTCCCTGTCACTCTCTCTCCCTCATTTTCTCTCTCCCTCCCCCTCTCTCTCCCTCATTCTCTCTCTCCCTCATTCTCTCTCTCCCTCTTCTCTCTCTCCCTCATTCTCTCTCTCCCTGCTCCTTTCTCTCCCTCATTCTCTCTCTACCTCATTCGCTCTCTCCCTGTCACTCTCTCTCCCTCATTCTCTCTCTCCCTGCTCCTCTCTCTCCCTCATTCTCTCTCTCCCTCATTCTCTCTCTCCCTTTAACACTCTCCCTCATTCTCTCTCTCCCTGTCCCTCTCTCTCCCTCATTCCACCTCTCCCTGCCCCCCTCTCTCCCTCATTCTCTCTCTCCCTGTCACTCTCTCTCCCTCATTCTCTCTCTCCCTGTCCCTCTCTCTCCCTCATTCTCTCTCTCCCTGTCATTCTCTCTCCCTCATTCTATCTCTCCCTGTCTCTCTCTCTCTCCCTCATTCTCTCTCTCTCTCCCTCATTCTCTCTCTCCCTGTCACTCACTCTCCCTCATACTCTCTCTCCCTGTCCCTCTCTCTCCCCCATTCTCTCTCTCCCTGTCCCTCTCTCTCCTTCATTCTCTCTCTCCCTGCTCCTCTCTCTCCCTCATTCTCGCTCTTCCTGTCCCTCTCACTCCCTCATTCTCTCTCTCCTTGTCACTCTCTCCCTCATTCTCTCTCTCCCTGTCCCACTCTCTCGCTCATTCTCTCCCCCCCCTGCCCCTCTCTCTCGCTCATTCTCTCTCTCCCTGTCCGCTCTCTCTCCCTCATTCTCTCTCTCCCTGTCACTCTCTCTCCCTCATTCTCTCTCTCCCTGTCCCTCTCTCTCCCTCATTCTCTCTCTCGCTGTCATTCTCTCTCCCTCATTCTCTCTCTCCCTGCTCCTCTCTCTCCCTCATTCTCTCTCTCCCTGTCCCTCTCTCTCCCTCATTCTCTCTCTCCCTGTCCCTCTCTCCCTCATTCTCTCTCTCCCTGCTCCTCTCTCTCCCTCATTCACTCTCTCCCTCATTCTCTCTCTCCCTGTCACTCTCTCTCCCTCATTCTCTCTCTCCCTGTCCCTCTCTCTCCCTCATTCTCTCTCTCCCTGTCCCTCACTCCCTCATTCTCTCTCTTCCTGTCCCTCTCTCTCCTTCATTCTCTCTCTCCCTGCTCCTCTCTCTCCCTCATTCTCTCTCTCCCCGTCACTCTCTCTTCCTCATTCTCTCTCTTCCTGCGCCTCTCTCCCTCATTCTCTCTCTCCCTGTCCCTCTTCTCTCCCTCATTCTCTCTCTCCCTGTCCCTCTCTCCCTCATTCTCTCTCTTCCTATCCGCTCTCTCCCCCTCATTCTCTCTCTCCCTCGTTCTCTCTCTCCCTGTCCCTCTGTCTCCCTCATTCTCTCTCTCCCTGCTACTCTCTCTCGCTCATTCTCTCTCTCCCTGTCCTTCTCTCTCCCTCATTCTCTCTCTCCCTGTCCCTCTCTCTCTCCCTGTCACTCTCTCTCCCTCAATCTCTCTCTCCCTGTCCCTTTCTCTCACTCATTCTCTCTCTTCCTGCTCCTCTCTCTCCCTGCTCCTCTCTCTCCTTCATTCTCTCTCTCCCTGTCTCTCTCTCTCCCTCATTCTCTCTCTCCCTGTGACTCTCTCTCTCCTTCATTCTCTCTCTCCCTGTCACTCTCTCCCTCATTCTCTCTCTCCCTGCTCTTCTCTCTCCCTCATTCTCTCTCTCCCTGTCCCTCTCTCTCCCTCATTCTCTCTCTCCCTGTCCCTCGCTCTCTCTCTCCCTCATCCTCTCTCTCCCTGTCCCTCTCTCTCCCTCATTATCTATCTCCCTGTCACTCTCTCCCTCATTCTCTGTCTCCCTGTCCCTCTCTCTCCCCCATTCTCTCTCTCTCTCCCCCTCTCTCTCCCTCATTCTCTCTCTCCCTGTCCCTCTCGCGACCTCATTCACACTCTCCCTGTTACTCTCTCTCCCTCATTCTCTCTCTCCCTCCCCCTCTCTCTCCCTCATTCTCTCTCTCCCTTTCACTCTCTCTCTCATTCTCACTCTCCCTGTCCCTCTCTCTCCCTCATTCCCTCTCTCCCTGCCCGCCTCTCTCCCTCATTCTCTCTCCCTGTCACTCTCTCCCTCATTCTCTCTCTCCCTTCTCTCTCTCCTTCTTTCTCTCTCTCCCTATCCCTCTCTCTCCCTCATTCTCTCACTCCCTGTCCGTCTCTCTCCCTCATTCTCTCTCTCCCTGTCCCTCTCTCTCCCTCATTCCCTCTCTCTCTGCCCCCCTCTCTCCCTCATTCTCTCTCTCCCTGTCACTCTCTCTCCCTCATTCTCTCTCTCCCTGTCCCTTCTCTCCCTCATTCTCTCTCTCCCTGTCATTCTCTCTCCCTCATTCTATCTCTCCCTGTCTCTCTCTCTCTCCCTCATTCTCTCTCTCCCTGTCCCTCTCTCGCCCTCATTCTCTCTCTCCCTGTCCCTCTCTCTCCTTCATTCTCTCTCTCCCTGCTCCTCTCTCTCCCTCATTCTCTCTCTTCCTGTCCCTCTCTCTCCCTCATTCTCTCTCTCCTTGTCACTCTCTCCCTCATTCTCTCTCTCCCTGTCCCACTCTCTCGCTCATTCTCTCCCCCCCTGCCCCTCTCTCTCGCTCATTCTCTCTCTCCCTGTCCGCTCTCTCTCCCTCATTCGCTCTCTCCCTGTCACTCTCTCTCCCTCATTCTCTCTCTCCCTGTCCCTCTCTCTCCCTCATTCTCTCTCTCGCTGTCATTCTCTCTCCCTCATTCTCTCCCTTCCTGTCCCTCTCTCTCCCTCATTCTCTCTCTCCTTGTCACTCTCTCCCTCATTCTCTCTCTCCCTGTCCCACTCTCTCGCTCATTCTCTCCCCCCCCTGCCCCTCTCTCTCGCTCATTCTCTCTCTCCCTGTCCGCTCTCTCTCGCTCATTCTCTCTCTCCCTGTCCCTCTCTCTCCCTCATTCTCTCTCTCCCTGTCCCTCTCTCCCTCATTCTCTCTCTCCCTGCTCCTCTCTCTCCCTCATTCACTCTCTCCCTCATTATCTCTCTCCCTGTCACTCTCTCTCCCTCATTCTCTCTCTCCCTGTCCCTCTCTCTCCCTCATTCTCTCTCTCCCTGTCCCTCACTCCCTCATTCTCTCTCTCCCTGTCCCTCTCTCTCCTTCATTCTCTCTCTCCCCGTCACTCTCTCTCCCTCATTCTCTCTCTTCCTGCTCCTCTCTCCCTCATTCTCTCTCTCCCTGTCCCTCTTCTGTCCCTCATTCTCGCTCTCCCTGTCCCTCTCTCCCTCATTCTATCTCTCCCTATCCGCTATCTCCCCCTCATTCTCTCTCTCTCTGTCCCTCTCTCTCCCTCATTCTCTCTCTCCCTCGTTCTCTCTCTCCCTGTCCCTCTGTCTCCCTCATTCTCTCTCTCCCTGCTACTCTCTCTCGCTCATTCTCTCTCTCCCTGTCCTTCGCTCTCCCTCATTCTCTCTCTCTCTGTCCCTCTCTCCCTCATTCTCTCTCTCCCTGTCCCTCTCTCTCCCTCAATCTCTCTCTCCCTGTCCCTCTCTCTCACTCATTCTCTCTCTCCCTGTCTCTCTCTCTCCCTCATTCTCTCTCTCCCTGACCCTCTCTCAGTCCCTCATTCTCTCTCTCCCTGTCCCTCTCTCTCCCTCATTCTCTGTCTCCCTGCTCCTCTCTCTCCTTCATTCTCTCTCTCCCTGTCTCTCTCTCTCCCTCATTCTCTCTCTCCCTGTGACTCTCTCTCCCTCATTCTGTCTCTCCCTGTCACTCTCTCCCTCATTCTCTCTCTCCCTGCTCTTCTCTCTCCCTCATTCTCTCTCTCCCTGTCCCTCTCTCTCCCTCATTCTCTCTCTCCCTGTCCCTCGCTCTCTCTCTCCCTCATCCTCTCTCTCCCTGTCCCTCTCTCTCCCTCATTCTCTATCTCCCTGTCACTCTCTCCCTCATTCTCTGTCTCCCTGTCCCTCTCTCTCCCTCATTCTCTCTCTCCCTCCCCCTCTCTCTCCCTCATTCTCTCTCTCCCTGTCCCTCTCGCGACCTCATTCTCTCTCTCCCTGTTACTCTCTCTCCCTCATTCTCTCTCTCCCTCCCCCTCTCTCTCCCTCATTCTCTCTCTCGCTTTCACTCTCTCTCTCATTCTCTCTCTCCCTGTTCCTCTCTCTCCCTCATTCCCTCTCTCCCTGCCCGCCTCTCTCCCTCATTCTCTCTCCCTATCACTCTCTCTCCCTCATTCTCTCTCTCCCTGTCCGTCTCTCTCCCTCATTCTCTCTCTCCCTGTCCCTCTCTCTCACTCATTCTCTCTCTCCCTGTCCCTCTCTCCCTGATTCTCTCTCTCCCTGTCACTCTCTGTCCCTCATTCTCTCTCACCCTGCTCCTCTCTCTCCTTCATTCTCTCTCTCCCTGTCACTCTCTCTCCCTCATTCTCTCTCTCCCTGTCACTCTCTCTCCCTCATTCTCTCTCTCCCTTCTCCTCTCTCTACTTCATTCTCTCTCTCCCTGTCCCCCTCTCTCCCTCATTCTCTCTCTCCCTGTCACTCTCTCTCCCTCATTCTCTCTCTCCCTGTCTCTCTCTCTCCCTCATTCTCTCTCTCCCTGCTCCTCTATCTCCTTCATTCTCTCTCTCCCTGTCTCTCTCTCTCCCTGTCTCTCTCTCTCCCTCATTCACTCTCTCCCTGTCCCTCTCTCTCCCTCATTCTCTCTCTCCCTGTCACTCTCTCTCCTTCATTCTCTCTCTCCCTGTTCCTCTCACTCCCTCATTCTCTCTCTCCCTGTCACTCTCTCTCCCTCATTCTCTCTCTCCCTGTGACTCTCTCTCCCTCATTCTCTCTCTCCCTGTCACTCTCTCCCTCATTCTCGCAATCCCTGCTCTTCTCTCTCCCTCATTCTCACTCTCCCTGTCTCTCTCTCTCCCTCATTCTCTCTCTCACTGACCCTCTCTCAGTCCCTCATTCTCTCTCTCCCTGTCACTCTCTCTCCCTCATTCTCTCTCTCCCTGCTCCCCTCTCTGCTTCATTCTCTCTCTCCCTGTCTCTCTCTCTCACTCATTCTCTCTCTCCCTGTCCCTCTCTCTCCCTCATTCTCTCTCTCCCTGTCACTCTCTCTCCCTCATTCTCTGGCTCCCTGTGACTCTCTCTCCCTCATTCTCTCTCTCCCTGTCACTCTCTCCCTCATTCTCTCCCTCCCTGCTCTTCTCTCTCCCTCATTCTCTCTCTCCCTGTCCCTCTCTCTCTCTCATTCTCTCTCTCCCTCCCCCTCTCTCTCCCTCATTCTCTCTCTCCCTGTCCCTCTCGCTACCTCGTTCTCTCTCTCCCTGTCCCTCTCGCTACCTCGTTCTCTCTCTCCCTGTCACTCTCTCTCCCTCAATCTCTCTCTCGCTGTCTCTCTCTCTCCCTCATTCTCTCTCTCCCTTTCAATCTCTCCCACATTCTCTCTCTCCCTGTCCCTCTCTCTCCCTCATTCCCTCTCTCCCTGCCCCCCTCTCTCCCTCATTCTCTCTCCCTGTCCCTCTCTCTCCCTCATTCTCTCTCTCCCTGCTCCTCTCTCTCCCTCGTTCTCTCTCACCCTGTCCCTCTCTCTCCCTCATTCTCTCACTCCCTGCTCCTCTCTCTCCCTCAATCTCTCTCTCGCTGTCTCTCTCTCTCCCTCATTCTCTCACTCCCTGTCACTCTCTCTCCCTCATTCTCTCTCTCCCTGCTCCTCTCTCTCCCTCATTCTCTCTCTCCCTCATTCTCTCTCTCCCTCATTCTCTCTCTCCCTGCTCCTCTCTCTCCCTCGTTCTCTCTCTCCCTGTCCCTCTCTCTCCCTCATTCTCTCTCTCCCTGCTCCTCTCTCTCCCTCAATCTCTCTCTCGCTGTCTCTCTCTCTCCCTCATTCTCTCTCTCCCTTTCAATCTCTCACCCTCATTCTCTCTCTCCCTGTCCCTCTCTCTCCCTGTCCCTCTCTCTCCCTGTCACTCTCTCTCCCTCATTCTCTCTCTCCTTTCCCTCTCTCTCCCTCATTCTCTCTCTCCCTGCTCCTCTCTCTCCCTCAATCTCTCTCTCGCTGTCTCTCTCTCTCCCTCATTCTCTCTCTCCCTTTCAATCTCTCACCCTCATTCTCTCTCTCCCTGTCCCTCTCTCTCCCTGTCCCTCTCTCTCCCTGTCACTCTCTCTCCCTCATTCTCCCTCTCCCTGTCCCTCTCTCTCCCTCATTCTCTCTCTCCCTGCTCCACTCTCTCGCTCATTCTCTCTCACCCTCCTCCTCTCTCTCCCTCATTCTCTCTCTCCCTGTCCCTCTCTCTCCCTCATTCTCTCTCTCCCTGTCTCTCTCTCCCTCATTCTCTCTCTCCCAGTCACTCTCTCTCCCTCATTCTCTCTCTCCCTGTCACTCTCTCTCCCTCATTCTCTCTCTCCCGCCCCCTCTCTCTCCCTCATTCTCTCTCTCCCTCATTCTCTCTCTCCCTCTTCTCTCTCTCCCTCATTCACTCTCTCCCTGTCACTCTCTCTACCTCATTCTCTCTCTCCCTGCTCCTCTCTCTCCCTCATTTTCTCTCTCCCTCATTCTCTCTCTCCCTTTCACTCTCTCCCTCATTCTCTCTCTCCCTGTCCCTTTCTCTCCCTCATTCCCTCTCTCCCTGCCCCCCTCTCTCCCTCATTCTCTCTCTCCCTGTCCCTCTCTCTCCCTCATTCCCTCTCTCCCTGCCCCCCTCTCTCCCTCATTCTCTCTCTCCCTATCACTCTCTCTACCTCATTCTCTCTCTCCCTGTCCCTCTCTCTCCCTCATTCTCTCTCTCCCTGTCATTCTCTATCCCTCATTCTATCTATCCCTGTCTCTCTCGCTCTCCCTCATTCTCTCTCTCCCTGTCCCTCTCTCTCCCTCATTCTCTCTCTCCCTGTCCCTCTCTCTCCTTCATTCTCTCTCTCCCTGCTCCTCTCTCTCCCTCATTCTCTCTCTTCCTGTACCTCTCTCTCCCTCATTCTCTCTCTCCTTGTCACTCTCTCCCTCATTCTCTCTCTCCCTGTCCCAGTCTCTCGCTCATTCTCTCCCCCCCCTGCCCCTCTCTCTCGCTCATTCTCTCTATCCCTGTCCGCTCTCTCTCCCTCATTCTCTCTCTCCCTGTCACTCTCTCTCCCTCATTCTCTCTCTCCCTGTCCCTCTCTCTCCCTCATTCTCTCTCTCGCTGTCATTCTCTCTCCCTCATTCTCTATCTCCCTACTCCTCTCTCTCCCTCATTCTCTCTCTCCCTGTCCCTCTCTCTCCCTCATTCTCTCTCTCCCTCATTCTCTCTCTCCCTGTCCCTCTCTCCCTCATTCTCTCTCTCCCTGCTCCTCTCTCTCCCTCATTCACTCTCTCCCTCATTCTCTCTCTCCCTGTCACTCTCACTCCCTCATTCTCTCTCCCTGTCACTCTCTCTCCCTCATTCTCTCTCTCCCTTCTCCTCTCTCTCCTTCTTTCTCTCTCTCCCTATCCCTCTCTCTCCCTCATTCTCTCTCTCCCTGTCCGTCTCTCTCCCTCATTCTCTCTCTCCCTGTCCCTCTCTCTCCCTCATTCTCTCTCTCCCTGTCCCTCTCTCTCCCTCATTCTCTCTCTCCCTGTCACTCTCTCTCCTTCATTCTCTCTCTCCCTGTTCCTCTCACTCCCGCATTCTATCTCTCCCTGTCACTCTCTCTCCCTCATTCTCTCTCTCCCTGCTCTTCTCTCTCCCTCATTCTCACTCTCCCTGTGTCTCTCTCTCCCTCATTCTCTCTCTCACTGACCCTCTCTCAGTCCCTCATTCTCTCTCTCCCTGTCACTCTCTCTCCCTCATTCTCTCTCTCCCTGTTCCTCTCGCTACCTCGTTCTCTCTCTCCCTGTCACTCTCTCTCCCTCATTCTCTCTCTCCCTCCCCCTCTCTCTCCCTCATTCTCTCTCTCCCTTTCAATCTCTCCCTCATTCTCTCTCTCCCTGTCCCTCTCTCTCCCTCATTCCCTCTCTCCCTGCCCCCCTCTCTCCCTCATTCTCTCTCCCTGTCACTCTCTCTCCCTCATTCTCTCTCTCCCTTCTCCTCTCTCTCCTTCTTTCTCTCTCTCCCTATCCCTCTCTCCCTGCTCCTCTCGCTCGCTCATTCTCTCTCACCCTGTCCCTCTCTCTCCCTCATTCTCTCTCTCCCTGCTCCTCTCTCTCCCTCGTTCTCTCTCCCCCTGTCCCTCTCTCTCCCTCATTCTCTCTCTCCCTGCTCCTCTCTCTCCCTCATTCTCTCTCTCCTTGTCACTCTCTCTCCCTCATTCTCTCTCACCCTGCTCCTCTCTCTCCCTCATTCTCTCTCGCCCTGCTCCTCTCTCTCCCTCAATCTCTCTCTCCCTTTCAATCTCTCACCCTCATTCTCTCTCTCCCTGTCCCTCTCTCTCCCTCATTCTCTCACTCTCTGTCCCTCTCTCTCCCTCATTCTCTCTCTCCCTGTCTCTCTCTCTCCCTCATTCTCTCTCTCCCTGTCACTCTCTCTCCCTCATTCTCTCTCTCCCTGTCCCTCTCTCTCCCTCATTCTCTCTCTCCCTGCTCCACTCTCTCGCTCATTCTCTCTCAACCTGTCCCCCTCTCTCCCTCATTCTCTCTCTCCCTGCTCCTCTCTCTCCCTCATTCTCTCTCTCCCTGTCCCTCTCTCTCCCTCATTCTCTCTCTCCCTGTCTCTCTCTCCCTCATTCTCTCTCTCCCTGTCACTCTCTCTCCCTCATTCTCTCTCTCCCTGTCACTCTCTCTCCCTCATTCTCTCTCTCCCTGTCCCTCTCTCTCCCTCATTCTCTCTCTCCCTGTCTCTCTCTCCCTCATTCTCTCTCTCCCTGTCACTCTCTCTCCCTCATTCACTCTCTCCCTGTCCCTCTCTCTCCCTCATTCTCTCTCTCCCTGTCCCTCTCTCTCCCTCATTCCCTCTCTCCCTGCCCCCCTCTCTCCCTCATTCTCCCTCTACCTCATTCGCTCTCTCCCTCATTCTCTCTCTCCCTATCACTCTCTCTACCTCATTCTCTCTCTTCCTGCTCCTCTCTCTCCCTCATTCTCTCTCTCCCTGTCATTCTCTATCCCTCATTCTATCTATCCCTGTCTCTCTCTCTCTCCCTCATTCTCTCTCTCCCTGTCCCTCTCTCTCCCTCATTCTCTCTCTCCCTGTCCCTCTCTCTCCTTCATTCTCTCTCTCCCTGCTCCTCTCTCTCCCTCATTCTCTCTCTTCCTGTACCTCTCTCTCCCTCATTCTCTCTCACCTTGTCACTCTCTCCCTCATTCTCTCTCTCCCTGTCCCAGTCTCTCGCTCATTCTCTCCCCCCCTGCCCCTCTCTCTCGCTCATTCTCTCTCTCCCTGTCCGTCTCTCTCGCTCATTCTCTCTCTCCCTGTCCGCTCTCTCTCCCTCATTCTCTCTCTCCCTGTCACTCTCTCTCCCTCATTCTCTCTCTCCCTGTCCCTCTCTCTCCCTCATTCTCTCTCTCGCTGTCATTCTCTCTCCCTCATTCTCTATCTCCCTACTCCTCTCTCTCCCTCATTCTCTCTCTCCCTGTCCCTCTCTCTCCCTCATTCTCTCTCTCCCTGTCCCTCTCTCCCTCATTCTCTCTCTCCCTGCTCCTCTCTCTCCCTCATTCACTCTCTCCCTCATTCTCTCTCTCCCTGTCACTCTCACTCCCTCATTCTCTCTCCCTGTCACTCTCTCTCCCTCATTCTCTCTCTCCCTTCTCCTCTCTCTCCTTCTTTCTCTCTCTCCCTATCCCTCTCTCTCCCTCATTCTCTCTCTCCCTGTCCGTCTCTCTCCCTCATTCTCTCTCTCCCTGTCCCTCTCTCTCACTCATTCTCTCTCTCCCTGTCCCTCTCTCCCTCATTCTCTCTCTCCCTGTCCCTCTCTCTCCCTCATTCTCTCTCTCCATGTCACTCTCTCTCCTTCATTCTCTCTCTCCCTGTTCCTCTCACTCCCGCATTCTCTCTCTCCCTGTCACTCTCTCTCCCTCATTCTCTCTCTCCCTGTGACTCTCTCTCCCTCATTCTCTCTCTCCCTGTCACTCTCTCCCTCATTCTCGCTCTCCCTGCTCTTCTCTCTCCCTCATTCTCACTCTCCCTGTCTCTCTCTCTCCCTCATTCTCTCTCTCCCTGTCACTCTCTCTCCCTCATTCTCTGGCTCCCTGTGACTCTCTCTCCCTCATTCTCTCTCTCCTTTTCACTCTCTCCCTCATTCGCTCTCTCCCTGCTCTTCTCTCTCCCTCATTCTCTCTCTCCCTGTCCCTCTCTCTCCCTCATTCTCTCTCTCCCTGTCCCTCTCTCTCTCTCTCTCCCTCATTCTCTCT
Source organism: Scyliorhinus torazame (assembly GCF_047496885.1). Classification (NCBI taxonomy): domain Eukaryota; kingdom Metazoa; phylum Chordata; class Chondrichthyes; order Carcharhiniformes; family Scyliorhinidae; genus Scyliorhinus; species Scyliorhinus torazame. The sequence goes on along the minus strand of NC_092729.1, from coordinate 73,112,516 downwards.
CTCCCTGTCCCTCTCTCTCCCTCATTCTCTCTCTCCCTGTCACTCTCTCCCTCATTCTCTGTCTCCCTGTCCCTCTCTCTCCCTCATTCTCTCTCTCCCTCCCCCTCTCTCTCCCTCATTCTCTCTCTCCCTGTCCCTCTCGCTACCTCGTTCTCTCTCTCCCTGTCACTCTCTCTCCCTCATTCTCTCTCTCCCTCCCCCTCTCTCTCCCTCATTCTCTCTCTCCCTTTCACTCTCTCCCTCATTCTCTCTCTCCCTGTCCCTCTCTCTCCCTCATTCCCTCTCTCCCTGCCCCCCTCTCTCCCTCATTCTCTCTCCCTGTCACTCTCTCTCCCTCATTCTCTCTCTCCCTTCTCCTCTCTCTCCTTCTTTCTCTCTCTCCCTCTCCCTCTCTCTCCCTCATTCTCTCTCTCCCTGTCCGTCTCTCTCTCTCTCCCTGCTCCTCTCGCTCGCTCATTCTCTCTCACCCTGTCCCTCTCTCTCCCTCATTCTCTCTCTCCCTGCTCCTCTCTCTCCCTCATTCTCTCTCCCTGTCACTCTCTCTCCCTCATTCTCTCTCTCCCTCTCCCTCTCTCCCTCATTCTCTCTCTCCCTGTCATTCTCTCTCCCTCATTCTCTCTCTCCCTGTCCGTCTCTCTCCCTCATTCTCTCTCTCCCTGTCACTCTCTCTCCCTCATTCTCTCTCTCCCTGTCCCTCTCTCTCCCTCATTCTCTCTCTCCCTGCTCCACTCTCTCGCTCATTCTCTCTCAACCTGTCCCCCTCTCTCCCTCATTCTCTCTCTCCCTGCTCCTCTCTCTCCCTCATTCTCTCTCTCCCTGTCCCTCTCTCTCCCTCATTCTCTCTCTCCCTGTCTCTCTCTCCCTCATTCTCTCTCTCCCTGTCACTCTCTCTCCCTCATTCTCTCTCTCCCTGTCACTCTCTCTCCCTCATTCTCTCTCTCCCTGTCCCTCTCTCTCCCTCATTCTCTCTCTCCCTGTCTCTCTCTCCCTCATTCTCTCTCTCCCTGTCACTCTCTCTCCCTCATTCACTCTCTCCCTGTCCCTCTCTCTCCCTCATTCTCTCTCTCCCTGTCCCTCTCTCTCCCTCATTCCCTCTCTCCCTGCCCCCCTCTCTCCCTCATTCTCCCTCTACCTCATTCGCTCTCTCCCTCATTCTCTCTCTCCCTATCACTCTCTCTACCTCATTCTCTCTCTTCCTGCTCCTCTCTCTCCCTCATTCTCTCTCTCCCTGTCATTCTCTATCCCTCATTCTATCTATCCCTGTCTCTCTCTCTCTCCCTCATTCTCTCTCTCCCTGTCCCTCTCTCTCCCTCATTCTCTCTCTCCCTGTCCCTCTCTCTCCTTCATTCTCTCTCTCCCTGCTCCTCTCTCTCCCTCATTCTCTCTCTTCCTGTACCTCTCTCTCCCTCATTCTCTCTCACCTTGTCACTCTCTCCCTCATTCTCTATCTCCCTGTCCCAGTCTCTCGCTCATTCTCTCCCCCCCTGCCCCTCTCTCTCGCTCATTCTCTCTCTCCCTGTCCGTCTCTCTCGCTCATTCTCTCTCTCCCTGTCCGCTCTCTCTCCCTCATTCTCTCTCTCCCTGTCACTCTCTCTCCCTCATTCTCTCTCTCCCTGTCCCTCTCTCTCCCTCATTCTCTCTCTCGCTGTCATTCTCTCTCCCTCATTCTCTATCTCCCTACTCCTCTCTCTCCCTCATTCTCTCTCTCCCTGTCCCTCTCTCTCCCTCATTCTCTCTCTCCCTGTCCCTCTCTCCCTCATTCTCTCTCTCCCTGCTCCTCTCTCTCCCTCATTCACTCTCTCCCTCATTCTCTCTCTCCCTGTCACTCTCACTCCCTCATTCTCTCTCCCTGTCACTCTCTCTCCCTCATTCTCTCTCTCCCTTCTCCTCTCTCTCCTTCTTTCTCTCTCTCCCTATCCCTCTCTCTCCCTCATTCTCTCTCTCCCTGTCCGTCTCTCTCCCTCATTCTCTCTCTCCCTGTCCCTCTCTCTCACTCATTCTCTCTCTCCCTGTCCCTCTCTCCCTCATTCTCTCTCTCCCTGTCCCTCTCTCTCCCTCATTCTCTCTCTCCATGTCACTCTCTCTCCTTCATTCTCTCTCTCCCTGTTCCTCTCACTCCCGCATTCTCTCTCTCCCTGTCACTCTCTCTCCCTCATTCTCTCTCTCCCTGTGACTCTCTCTCCCTCATTCTCTCTCTCCCTGTCACTCTCTCCCTCATTCTCGCTCTCCCTGCTCTTCTCTCTCCCTCATTCTCACTCTCCCTGTCTCTCTCTCTCCCTCATTCTCTCTCTCCCTGTCACTCTCTCTCCCTCATTCTCTGGCTCCCTGTGAATCTCTCTCCCTCATTCTCTCTCTCCCTGTCACTCTCTCCCTCATTCGCTCTCTCCCTGCTCTTCTCTCTCCCTCATTCTCTCTCTCCCTGTCCCTCTCTCTCCCTCATTCTCTCTCTCCCTGTCCCTCTCTCTCTCTCTCTCCCTCATTCTCTCTCTCCCTGTCCCTCTCTCTCCCTCATTCTCTCTCTCCCTGTCACTCTCTCCCTCATTCTCTGTCTCCCTGTCCCTCTCTCTCCCTCATTCTCTCTCTCCCTCCCCCTCTCTCTCCCTCATTCTCTCTCTCCCTGTCCCTCTCGCTACCTCGTTCTCTCTCTCCCTGTCACTCTCTCTCCCTCATTCTCTCTCTCCCTCCCCCTCTCTCTCCCTCATTCTCTCTCTCCCTTTCACTCTCTCCCTCATTCTCTCTCTCCCTGTCCCTCTCTCTCCCTCATTCCCTCTCTCCCTGCCCCCCTCTCTCCCTCATTCTCTCTCCCTGTCACTCTCTCTCCCTCATTCTCTCTCTCCCTTCTCCTCTCTCTCCTTCTTTCTCTCTCTCCCTATCCCTCTCTCTCCCTCATTCTCTCTCTCCCTGTCCGTCTCTCTCTCTCTCCCTGCTCCTCTCGCTCGCTCATTCTCTCTCACCCTGTCCCTCTCTCTCCCTCATTCTCTCTCTCCCTGCTCCTCTCTCTCCCTCATTCTCTCTCCCTGTCACTCTCTCTCCCTCATTCTCTCTCTCCCTCTCCCTCTCTCCCTCATTCTCTCTCTCCCTGTCATTCTCTCTCCCTCATTCTCTCTCTCCCTGTCCGTCTCTCTCCCTCATTCTCTCTCACCCTGCTCCTCTCTCTCCCTCATTCTCTCTCTCCCTGCTCCTCTCTCTCCCTCAATCTCTCTCTCGCTGTCTCTCTCTCTCCCTCATTCTCTCTCTCCCTTTCAAACTCTCACCCTCATTCTCTCTCTCCCTGCTCCTCTCTCTCCCTCATTGTCTCTCTCCCTGTCCCTCTCTCTCCCTGTCCCTCTCTCTCCCTCATTCTCTCTCTCCCTGTCACTCTCTCTCACACATTCTCTCTCTCTCTCCCTGTCACTCTCTCTCCCTCATTCTCTCTCTCTCTGTCCCTCTCTCTCCCTCATTCTCTCTCTCCCTTTCTCTCTCTCTCCCTCATTCTCTCTCTCCCTGTCACTCTCTCTCCCTCATTCTCACTCTCCCTGTCCCTCTCTCTCCCTCATTCTCTCTCCCTGCTCCTCTCTCTCCCTCATTCTCTCTCACCCTGTCCCTCTCTCTCCCTCATTCTCTCTCCCTGCTCCACTCTCTCGCTCATTCTCTCTCACCCTGTCCCCCTCTCTCCCTCATTCTCTCTCTCCCTGCTCCTCTCTCTCCCTCGTTCTCTCTCTCCCTGTCCCTCTCTTTCCCTCATTCTCTCTCTCCCTGTCTCTCTCTCCCTCATTCTCTCTCTTCCTGTCACTCTCTCTCCTTCATTCTCTCTCTCCCTCCCCCTCTCTCTCCCTGATTCTCTCTCTCCCTCTTCTCTCTCTCCCTCATTCTCTCTCTACCTGCTCCTTTCTCTCCCTCATACTCTCTCTACCTCATTCGCTCTCTCCCTGTCACTCTCTCTCCCTCATTCTCTCTTTCCCTGCTCCTCTCTCTCCCTCATTCTCTCTCTCCCTCATTCTCTCTCTCCCTTTCACTCTCTCCCTCATTCTCTCTCTCCCTGTCCCTCTCTCTCCCTCATTCCCTCTCTCCCTTCTCCCCTCTCTCCCTCATTCTCTCTCTCCCTGTCCCTCTCTCTCCCTCATTCCCTCTCTCCCTGCCCCCCTCTCTCCCTCATTCTCTCTCTCCCTATCACTCTCTCTCCCTCATTCTCTCTCTCCCTGTCCCTCTCTCTCCCTCATTCTCTCTCTCCCTGTCATTCTCTATCCCTCATTCTATCTCTCCCTGTCTCTCTCTCTCTCCCTCATTCTCTCTCTCCCTGTCCCTCTCTCTCCCTCATTCTCTCTCTCCCTGTCCCTCTCTCTCCTTCATTCTCTCTCTCCCTGCTCCTCTCTCTCCCTCATTCTCTCTCTTCCTGTTCCTCTCTCTCCCTCACTCTCTCTCTCCTTGTCACTCTCTCCCTCATTCTCTCTCTCCCTGTCCCACTCTCTCGCTCATTCTCTCCCCCCCTGCCCCTCTCTCTCGCTCATTCTCTCTCTCCCTGTCACTCGCTCTCCTTCATTCTCTCTCTCCCTGTTCCTCTCACTCCCACATTCTCTCTCTCCCTGTCACTCTCTCTCCCTCATTCTCTCTCTCCCTGTGACTCTCTCCCTCATTCTCTCTCTCCCTGTCACTCTCTCCCTCATTCTCGCTCTCCTTGCTCTTCTCTCTCCCTCATTCTCACTCTCCCTGTCTCTCTCTCTCCCTCATTCTCTCTCTCACTGACCCTCTCTCAGTCCCTCATTCTCTCTCTCCCTGTCACTCTCTCTCCCTCATTCTCTCTCTCCCTGCTCCCCTCTCTCCATCATTCTCTCTCTCCCTGTCTCTCTCTCTCCCTCATTCTCTCTCTCCCTGTCCCTCTCTCTCCCTCATTCTCTCTCTCCCTGTCACTCTATCTCCCTCATTCTATGGCTCCCTGTGACTCTCTCTCCCTCATTCTCTCTCTCCCTGTCACTCTCTCCCTCATTCGCTCTCTCCCTGCTCCTCTCTCTCCCTCATTCTCTCTCTCCCTGTCCCTCTCTCTCCCTCATTCTCTCTCTCCCTGTCCCTCTCTCTCTCCCTCATTCTCTCTCTCCCTGTCCCTCTCTCTCCCTCATTCTCTCTCTCCCTGTCACTCTCTCCCTCATTCTCTGTCTCCCTGTCCCTCTCTCTCCCTCATTCTCTCTCTCCCTCCCCCTCTCTCTCCCTCATTCTCTCTCTCCCTGTCCCTCTCGCTACCTCGTTCTCTCTCTCCCTGTCACTCTCTCTCCCTCATTCTCTCTCTCCCTCCCCCTCTCTCTCCCTCATTCTCTCTCTCCCTTTCACTCTCTCCCTCATTCTCTCTCTCCCTGTCCCTCTCTCTCCCTCATTCCCTCTCTCCCTGCCCCCCTCTCTCCCTCATTCTCTCTCCCTGTCACTCTCTCTCCCTCATTCTCTCTCTCCCTTCTCCTCTCTCTCCTTCTTTCTCTCTCTCCCTATCCCTCTCTCTCCCTCATTCTCTCTCTCCCTGCTCCTCTCTCTCCCTCATTATCTCTCTCCCTGTCTGTCTCACTCTCTCTCCCTGCTCCTCTCGCTCGCTCATTCTCTCTCACCCTGTCCCTCTCTCTCCCTCATTCTCTCTCTCCCTGCTCCTCTCTCTCCCTCGTTCTCTCTCTCCCTGTCCCTCTCTCTCTCTCATTCTCTCTCTCCCTGTCACTCTCTCTCCCTCATTCTCTCTCACCCTGCTCCTCTCTCTCCCTCATTCTCTCTCTCCCTGCTCCTCTCTCTCCCTTTCAATCTCTCACCCTCATTCTCTCTCTCCCTGCTCCTCTCTCTCCATCATTCTGTCTCTCCCTCATTCTCTCTCTCCCTGTCCCTCTCTCTCCCTGTCCCTCTCTCTCCCTCATTCTCTCTCTCCCTGTCACTCTCTCTCACACATTCTCTCTCTCTCTCCCTGTCACTCTCTCTCCCTCATTCTCTCTCTCTCTGTCCCTCTCTCTCCCTCATTCTCTCTCTCCCTGTCTCTCTCTCTCCCTCATTCTCTCTCTCCCTGTCACTCTCTCTCCCTCATTCTCTCTCTCCCTGTCCCTCTCTCTCCCTCATTCTCTCTCCCTGCTCCACTCTCTCTCACCCTGTCCCCCTCTCTCCCTCATTCTCTCTCTCCCTGCTCCTCTCTCTCCCTCGTTCTCTCTTTCCCTGTCCCTCTCTCTCCCTCATTCTCTCTCTCCCTGTCTCTCTCTCTCCCTCATTCTCTCTCTTCCTGTCACTCTCTCTCCCTCATTCTCTCTCTCCCTCCCCCTCTCTGTCCCTGAACCTCTCTCTCCCTCATTGTCTCTCTCCCTCTTCTCTCTCTCCCTCATTCTCTCTCTCACTGCTCCTTTCTTTCCCTCATTCTCTCTCTACCTCATTCGCGCTCTCCCTCTCACTCTCTCTCCCTCATTCTCTCTCTCCCTAATTCTCTCTCTCCCTCATTCTCTCTCTCCCTTTCACTCTCTCCCTCATTCTCTCTCTCCCTGTCCCTCTCTCTCCCTCATTCCCTCTCTCCCTGCCCCCCTCTCTCCCTCATTCTCTCTCTCCCTGTCCCTCTCTCTCCCTCATTCCCTCTCTCCCTGCCCCACTCTCTCCCTCATTCTCTCTCTCCCGTCCGCTCTATCTCCTTCATTCTCTCTCTCCCTGTCTCTCTCTCTCCCTCATTCCCTCTCTCCCTGCCCCCTCTCTCCCTCATTCTCTCTCTCCCTGTCCCTCTCTCTTCCTCATTCTCTCTCTCCCTGTCCCTCTCTCTCCCTCATTCTCTCTCTCCCTGTCTCTCTCTCTCCCTCATTCTCTCTCTCCCTGTCCCTCTCTCACTCATTCTCTCTCTCCCTGCTCCTCTCTCTCCCTCATTCACTCCCTCCCTCATTCTCTCTCTCCCTGTCACTCTCTCTCCCTCATTCTCTCTCTCCCTGTCCCTCTCTCTCCCTCATTCTCTCTCTCCCTGTCCCTCACTCCCTCATTCTCTCTCTCCCTGTCCCTCTCTCTCCTTCATTCTCTCTCTCCCTGCTCCTTTCTCTCCCTCATTCTCTCTCTCCCTGTCCCTCTCGCACCCTCATTCTCTCTCACCCTCATTCTCTCTCTCCCCGTCACTCTCTCTCCCTCATTCTCTCTCTTCCTGCTCCTCTCTCCCTCATTCTCTCTCTCCCTGTCCCTCTCTCTCCCTCACTCTCTCTCTCCCTGTCCCTCTCTCCCTCATTCTCTCTCTCCCTATCCGCTCTCTCCCCCTCATTGTCTCTCTCTCTGTCCCTCTCTCTCCCTCATTCTGTCTCTCCCTCGTTCTCTCTCTACCTGTCCCTCTGTCTCCCTCATTCTCTCTCTCCCTGCTACTCTCTCTCGCTCATTCTTTCTCTCTCTGTCCTTCTCTCTCCCTCATTCTCTCTCTCCCTGTCCCTCTCTCCCTCATTCTCTCTCTCCCTGACCCTTTCTCAGTCCCTCATTCTCTCTCTCCCTGTCACTCTCTCTCCCTCATTCTCTCTCTCCCTGCTCCTCTCTCTCCTTCATTCTCTCTCTCCCTGTCTCTCTCTCTCCCTCATTCTCTCTCTCCCTGTCCCTCTCACTCCCTCATTCTCTCTCTCCCTGTAACTCTCTCTCCTTCATTCTCTCTCTCCCTGTTCCTCTCACTCCCTCATTCTCTCTCTCCCTGTCACACTCTCTCCTTCATTCTCTCTCTCCCTGTGACTCTCTCTCCCTCATTCTCTCTCTCCCTGTCACTCTCTCCCTCATTCTCTCTCTCCCTGCTCTTCTCTCTCCCTCATCCTCACTCTCTCCCTGTCCCTCTCTCTCCCTCATTCTCTCTCTCCCTGTCACTCTCTCCCTCATTCTCTGTCTCCCTGTCCCTCTCTCTCCCTCATTCTCTCTCTCCCTCCCCCTCTCTCTCCCTCATTCTCTCTCTCCCTGTCCCTGTCGCTACCTCATTCTCTCTCTCCCTGTTACTCTCTCTCCCTCATTCTCTCTCTCCCTCCCCCTCTCTCTCCCTCATTCTCTCTCTCGCTTTCACTCTCTCCCTCATTCTCTCTCTCCCTGTCCCTCTCTCTCCCTCATTCCCTCTCTCCCTGCCCCCCTCTCTCGCTCATTCTCTCTCCCTGTCACACTCTCTCCCTCATTCTCTCTCTCCCTTCTCCTCTCTCTCCTTCTTTCTCTCTCTCCCTATCCCTCTCTCTCCCTCATTCTCTCTCTCCCTGTCCGTCTCTCTCCCTCATTCTCTCTCTCCCTGTCCCTCTATCTCGCTCATTCTCTCTCTCCCTGTTCTCTCCCCCTCATTCTCTCTCTCCCTGTCACTCTCTGTCCCTCATTCTCTCTCACCCTGCTCCTCTCTCCCTTCATTCTCTCTCTCCCTGTCACTCTCTCTCCCTCATTCTCTCTCTCCCTGTCACTCTCTATCCCTCATTCTCTCTCTCCCTTCTCCTCTCTCTGCTTCGTTCTCTCTCTCCCTGTCCCTCTCTCTCCCTCATTCTCTCTCTCCCTGTCACTCTCTCTCCCTCATTCTCTCTCTCCCTGTCACTCTCTCTCCCTCATTCTCTCTCTCCCTGCTCCTCTATCTCCTTCATTCTCTCTCTCCCTGTCCCTCTCTCTCCCTCATTCTCTCTCTCCCTGTCACTCTCTCTCCTTCATTCTCTCTCTCCCTGTTCCTCTCACTCCCTCATTCTCTCTCTCCCTGTCACTCTCTCTCCCTCATTCTCTCTCTCCCTGTGACTCTCGCTCTCTCATTCTCTCTCTCCCTGTCACTCTCTCCCTCATTCTCGCTCTCCCTGCTCTTCTCTCTCCCTCATTCTCACTCTCCCTCTCTCTCTCTCTCCCTCATTCTCTCTCTCCCTGACCCTCTCCCAGTCCCTCATTCTCTCTCTCCCTGTCACTCTCTCTCCCTCATTCTCTCTCTCCCTGTTCCTCTCTCTCCTTCATTCTCTCTCTCTCCCTGTCTCTCTCTCTCCCTCATTCTCTCTCTCCCTGTCCCTCTCTCTCCCTCATTCTCTCGCTCCCTGTCACTCTCTCTCCCTCATTCTCTGGCTCCCTGTGACTCTCTCTCCCTCATTCTCTCTCTCCCTGTCACTCTCTCCCTCATTCTCTCTCTCCCTGCTCTTCTCTCTCCCTCATTCTCTCTCTCCCTGTCCCTCTCTCTCTCTCTCCCATATTCTCTCTCTCCCTGTCCCTCTCTCTCCCTCATTCTCTCTCTCCCTGTCACTCTCTCCCTCATTCTCTGTCTCCCTGTCCCTCTCTCTCCCTCATTCTCTCTCTCCCTCCCCCTCTCTCTCCCTCATTCTCTCTCTCCCTGTCCCTCTCGCTACCTTGTTCTCTCTCTCCCTGTCACACTCTCTCCCTCATTCTCTCTCTCCCTCCCCCTCTCTCTCCCTCACTCTCTCTCTCCCTTTCACTCTCTCCCTCATTCTCTCTCTCCCTGTCCCTCGCTCTCCCTCATTCCCTCTCTCCCTGCCCCCCTCTCTCCCTCATTCTCTCTCCCTGTCACTCTCTCTCCCTCATTCTCTCTCTCCCTTCTCCTCTCTATCCTTCTTTCTCTCTCTCCCTATCCCTCTCTCGCCCTCATTCTCTCTCTCCCTGTCCGTCTCTCTCCCTCATTCTCTCTCTCCCTGTCCCTCTCGCTCGCTCATTCTCTCTCACTCTGCTCCTCTCTCTCCTTCATTCTCTCTCTCCCTGTCACTCTCTCTCCCTCATTCTCTCGCTCCCTGTCACTCTCTCTCCCTCATTCTCTCTCTCCCTTCTCCTCTCTCTCCTTCATTCTCTCTCTCCCTGTCCCTCTCTCTCCCTCATTCTCTCTCTCCCTGTCACTCTCTCTCCCTCATTCTCTCTCTCCCTGTCACTCTCTCTCCCTCATTCTCTCTCTCCCTGCTCCTCTATCTCCTTCATTCTCTCTCTCCCTGTCTCTCTCTCTCCCTCATTCTCTCTCCCTGTCCCTCTCTCTCCCTCATTCTCTCTCTCCCTGTCACTCTCTCTCCTTCATTCTCTCTCTCCCTGTTCCTCTCACTCCGTCATTCTCTCTCTCCCTGTCACTCTCTCTCCCTCATTCTCTCTCTCCCTTCTCCTCTCTATCCTTCTTTCTCTCTCTCCCTATCCCTCTCTCGCCCTCATTCTCTCTCTCCCTGTCCGTCTCTCTCCCTCATTCTCTCTCTCCCTGTCCCTCTCGCTCGCTCATTCTCTCTCTCCCTGTCCCTCTCTCTCCCTCATTCTCTCTCTGCCTGTCCCTCTCTCTCTCAGTCCCTCATTCTCTCTCTCCCTGTCACTCTCTCTCCCTCATTCTCTGGCTCCCTGAGACTCTCTCTCCCTCATTCTCTCTCTCCCTGTCACTCTCTCCCTCATTCTCTCTCTCCCTGCTCTTCTCTCTCCCTCATTCTCTCTCTCCCTGTCCCTCTCTCTCCCTCATTCTCTCTCTGCCTGTCCCTCTCTCTCTCTGTCCCTCATTCTCTCTCTCCCTGTCCCACTCTCTCCCTCATTCTCTCTCTCCCTGCTCCTCTATCTCCTTCATTCTCTCTCTCCCTGTCTCTCTCTCTCCCTCATTCTCTCTCCCTGTCCCTCTCTCTCCCTCATTCTCTCTCTCCCTGTCACTCTCTCTCCTTCATTCTCTCTCTCCCTGTTCCTCTCACTCCGTCATTCTCTCTCTCCCTGTCACTCTCTCTCCCTCATTCTCTCTCTCCCTTCTCCTCTCTATCCTTCTTTCTCTCTCTCCCTATCCCTCTCTCGCCCTCATTCTCTCTCACTCTGCTCCTCTCTCTCCTTCATTCTCTCTCTCCCTGTCACTCTCTCTCCCTCATTCTCTCTCTCCCTTCTCCTCTCTCTCCTTCATTCTCTCTCTCCCTGTCCCTCTCTCTCCCTCATTCTCTCTCTCCCTGTCACTCTCTCTCCCTCATTCTCTCTCTCCCTGTCACTCTCTCTCCCTCATTCTCTCTCTCCCTTCTCCTCTCTCTCCTTCATTCTCTCTCTCCCTGTCCCTCTCTCTCCCTCATTCTCTCTCTCCCTGTCACTCTCTCTCCCTCATTCTCTCTCTCCCTGTCACTCTCTCTCCCTCATTCTCTCTCTCCCTGCTCCTCCATCTCCTTCATTCTCTCTCTCCCTGTCTCTCTCTCCCTGTTCCTCTCACTCCCTCATTCTCTCTCTCCCTGTCACTCTCTCTCCCTCATTCTCTCTCTCCCTGTGACTGTCTTTCCCTCATTCTCTCTCTCCCTGTCACTCTCACCCTCATTCTCTCTCTCCCTGCTCTTCTCTCTCCCTCATTCTCACTCTCCCTGTCCCTCGCGCTCCATCATTCTCTCTCTCCCTGTCACTCTCTCTCTTTCTCCCTCATTCTCTCTCTCCCTGTCCCTCTCTCTCCCTCATTCTCTCTCTCCCTGTCATTATCTCCCTCATTCTCTCTCTCCCTGTCCCTCTCTCTCCCTCATTCTCTCTCTCCCTCCCACTCACTCTCCCTCATTCTCTCTCTCCCTGTCCCTCTCGCTACCTCATTCTCTCTCTCCCTGTCACTCTCTCTTTCTCATTCCCTCTCTCCCTGCCCCCCTCTCTCCCTCATATTCTCTCCCTGTCACTCTCTCTCCCTCATTCTCTCTCTCCCTTCTGCTCTCTCTCCTTCTTTCTCTCGCTCCCTATCCCTCTCTCTCCCTCATTCTCTCTCTCCCTATCCATCTCTCTCCCTCATTCTCTCTCTCCCTGTCCCTCTCTCTCGCTCATTCTCTCTCCCCCTGTCCCTCTCTCCCTCATTCTCTCTCTCCCTGTCACTCTCTCTCCCTCATTCTCTCTCTCCCTCCTCCTCTCTCTCCTTCATTCTCTCTCTCCCTGTCTCTCTCTCTCCCTCATTCTCTCTCTCCCTGTGACTCTCTCTCCCTCATTCTCTCTCTCCCTGTCACTCTCTCCCTCATTCTCTCTCTCCCTGCTCTTCTCTCTCCCTCATTCTCTCTCTCCCTGTCCCTCTCTCTCCCTCATTCTCTCTCTCCCTGTCTCTCGCTCTCTCTCTCTCCCTCATCCTCTCTCTCCCTGTCCCTCTCTCTCCCTCATTTTCTCTCTCCCTGTCACTCTCTCCCTCATTCTCTGTCTCCCTGTCCCTCTCTCTCCCTCATTCTCTCTCTCCCTCCCCCTCTCTCTCCCTCACTCTCTCTCCCTGTCCCTCTCGCGACCTCATTCTCTCTCTCCCTGTTACTCTCTCTCCCTCATTCTCTCTCTCCCTCCCCCTCTCTCTCCCTCATTCTCTCTCTCATTTTCACTCTCTCCCTCATTCTCTCTCTCCCTGTCCCTCTCTCTCCCTCATTCCCTCTCCCTGCCCGCCTCTCTCCCTCATTCTCTCTCCCTGTCACTCTCTCTCCCTCATTCTCTCTCTCCCTTCTCCTCTCTCTCCTTCTTTCTCTCCCTCCTTATCCCTCTCTCTCCCTCATTCTCTCTCTCCCTGTCCGTCTCTCTCCCTCATTCTCTCCCTCCCTGTCCCTCTCTCTCACTCATTCTCTCTCTCCCTGTCCCTCTCTCCCTCATTCTCTTTCTCCCTGTCACTCTCTGTCCCTCATTCTCTCTCACCCTGCTCCTCTCTCTCCTTCATTCTCTCTCTCCCTGTCACTCTCTCTCCCTCATTCTCTCTCTCCCTGTCACTCTCTCTCCCTCATTCTCTCTCTCCCTTCTCCTCTCTCTCCTTCATTCTCTCTCTCCCTGTCCCTCTCTCTCCCTCATTCTCTCTCTCCCTGTCACTCTCTCTCCCTCATTCTCTCTCTCCCTGTCACTCTCTCTCCCTCATTCTCTCTCTCCCTGCTCCTCTCACTCCCTCATTCTCTCTCTCCCTGTCACTCTCTCTCCCTCATTCTCTCTCTCCCTGTGACTCTCTCTCCCTCATTCTCTCTCTCCCTGTCACTCTCTCCCTCATTCTCGCTCTCCCTGCTCTTCCCTCTCCCTCATTCTCACTCTCCCTGTCTATCTCTCTCCCTCATTCTCTCTCTCACTGACCCTCTCTCAGTCCCTCATTCTCTCTCTCCCTGTCACTCTCTCTCCCTCATTCTCTGGCTCCCTGAGACTCTCTCTCCCTCATTCTCTCTCTCCCTGTCACTCTCTCCCTCATTCTCTCTCTCCCTGCTCTTCTCTCTCCCTCATTCTCTCTCTCCCTGTCCCTCTCTCTCCCTCATTCTCTCTCTGCCTGTCCCTCTCTCTCTCTGTCCCTCATTCTCTCTCTCCCTGTCCCTCTCTCTCCCTCATTCTCTCTCTCCCTCCCACTCACTCTCCCTCATTCTCTCTCTCCCTGTCCCTCTCGCTACCTCATTCTCTCTCTCCCTGTCACTCTCTCTTTCTCATTCCCTCTCTCCCTGCCCCCCTCTCTCCCTCATTCTCTCTCCCTGTCACTCTCTCTCCCTCATTCTCTCTCTCCCTTCTGCTCTCTCTCCTTCTTTCTCTCGCTCCCTATCCCTCTCTCTCCCTCATTCTCTCTCTCCCTTCTGCTCTCTCTCCTTCTTTCTCTCGCTCCCTATCCCTCTCTCTCCCTCATTCTCTCTCTCCCTATCCCTCTCTCTCCCTCATTCTCTCTCTCCCTGTCCCTCCCTCTCGCTCATTCTCTCTCCCCCTGTCCCTCTCTCCCTCATTCTCTCTCTCCCTGTCACTCTCTCTCCCTCATTCTCTCTCTCCCTGCTCCTCTCTCTCCTTCATTCTCTCTCTGCCTGTCACTCTCTCTCGCTCATTCTCTCTCTCCCTGTCAGTCTCTCTCCCTCATTCTCTCTCTCCCTGCTCCTCCCTCTCCTTCATTCTCTCTCTCTCCCTGTCTCTCTCTCTCCCTCATTCTCTCTCTCCCTGTGACTCTCTCTCCCTCATTCTCTCTCTCCCTGTCACTCTCTCCCTCATTCTCTCTCTCCCTGCTCTTCTCTCTCCCTCATTCTCTCTCTCCCTGTCCCTCCCTCTCCCTCATTCTCTCTCTCCCTGTCCCTCGCTCTCTCTCTCTCCCTCATCCTCTCTCTCCCTGTCCCTCTCTCTCCCTCATTTTCTCTCTCCCTGTCACTCTCTCCCTCATTCTCTGTCTCCCTGTCCCTCTCTCTCCCTCATTCTCTCTCTCCCTCCCCCTCTCTCTCCCTCCCCCTCTCTCTCCCTCACTCTCTCTCCCTGTCCCTCTCGCGACCTCATTCTCTCTCTCCCTGTTACTCTCTCTCCCTCATTCTCTCTCTACCTTCTCCTCTCTCTCCTTCTTTCTCTCTCTCCCTATCCCTCTCTCTCCCTCATTCTCTCTCTCCCTGTCCGTCTCTCTCCCTCATTCTCTCTCTCCCTGTCCCTCTCTCTCACTCATTCTCTCTCTCCCTGTCCCTCTCTCCCTCATTCTCTCTCTCCCTGTCACTCTCTGTCCCTCATTCTCTCTCACCCTGCTCCTCTCTCTCTTTCATTCTCTCTCTCCCTGTCACTCTCTCTCCCTCATTCTCTCTCTCCCTGTCACTCTCTCGCCCTCATTCTCTCTCTCCCTTCTCCTCTCTCTCCTTCATTCTCTCTCTCCCTGTCCCTCTCTCTCCCTCATTCTCTCTCTGCCTGTCACTCTCTCTCCCTCATTCTCTCTCTCCCTGTCACTCTCTCTCCCTCATTCTCTCTCTCCCTGCTCCTCTCACTCCCTCATTCTCTCTCTCCCTGTCACTCTCTCTCCCTCATTCTCTCTCTCCCTGTGACTCTCTCTCCCTCATTCTCTCTCTCCCTGTCACTCTCTCCCTCATTCTCGCTCTCCCTGCTCTTCCCTCTCCCTCATTCTCACTCTCCCTGTCTCTCTCTCTCCCTCATTCTCTCTCTCACTGATGCTCTCTCAGTCCCTCATTCTCTCTCTCCCTGTCACTCTCTCTCCCTCATTCTCTCTCTCCCTGCTCCCCTCTCTCCTTCATTCTCTCTCTCCCTGTCTCTCTCTCTCCCTCATTCTCTCTCTCCCTGTCCCTCTCTCTCCCTCTTTCTCTCTCTCCCTGTCACTCTCTCTTCCTCATTCTCTGGCTCCCTGTGACTCTCTCTCCCTCATTCTCTCTCTCCCTGTCACTCTCTCCCTCATTCTCTCTCTCCCTGCTCTTCTCTCTCCCTCATTCTCTCTCTCCCTGTCCCTCTCTCTCCCTCATTCTCTCTCTCCCTGTCCCTCTCTCTCTCTCTCCCTCATTCTCTCTCTCCCTGTCCCTCTCCCTCCCTCATTCTCTCTCTCCCTGTCACTCTCTCCCTCATTCTCTGTCTCCCTGTCCCTCTCTCTCCCTCATTCTCTCTCTCCCTCCCCTTCTCTCTCTCTCATTCTCTCTCTCCCTGTCCCTCTCTCTCACTCATTCTCTCTCTCCCTGTCCCTCTCTCCCTCATTCTCTTTCTCCCTGTCACTCTCTGTCCCTCATTCTCTCTCACCCTGCTCCTCTCTCTCCTTCATTCTCTCTCTCCCTGTCACTCTCTCTCCCTCATTCTCTCTCTCCCTTCTCCTCTCTCTCCTTCATTCTCTCTCTCCCTGTCCCTCTCTCTCCCTCATTCTCTCTCTCCCTGTCACTCTCTCTCCATCATTCTCTCTCTCCCTGTCACTCTCTCTCCCTCATTCTCTCTCTCCCTGCTCCTCTCACTCCCTCATTCTCTCTCTCCCTGTCACTCTCTCTCCCTCATTCTCTCTCTCCCTGTGACTCTCTCTCCCTCATTCTCTCTCTCCCTGTCACTCTCTCCCTCATTCTCGCTCTCCCTGCTCTTCCCTCTCCCTCATTCTCTCTCTCCCTGTCCCTCTCTCTCACTCATTCTCTCTCTCCCTGTCCCTCTCTCCCTCATTCTCTTTCTCCCTGTCACTCTCTGTCCCTCATTCTCTCTCACCCTGCTCCTCTCTCTCCTTCATTCTCTCTCTCCCTGTCACTCTCTCTCCCTCATTCTCTCTCTCCCTTCTCCTCTCTCTCCTTCATTCTCTCTCTCCCTGTCCCTCTCTCTCCCTCATTCTCTCTCTCCCTGTCACTCTCTCTCCATCATTCTCTCTCTCCCTGTCACTCTCTCTCCCTCATTCTCTCTCTCCCTGCTCCTCTCACTCCCTCATTCTCTCTCTCCCTGTCACTCTCTCTCCCTCATTCTCTCTCTCCCTGTGACTCTCTCTCCCTCATTCTCTCTCTCCCTGTCACTCTCTCCCTCATTCTCGCTCTCCCTGCTCTTCCCTCTCCCTCATTCTCACTCTCCCTGTCTCTCTCTCTCCCTCATTCTCTCTCTCACTGACCCTCTTTCAGTCCCTCATTCTCTCTCTCCCTGTCACTCTCTCTCCCTCATTCTCTGGCTCCCTGAGACTCTCTCTCCCTCATTCTCTCTCTCCCTGTCACTCTCTCCCTCATTTTCTCTCTCCCTGCTCTTCTCTCTCCCTCATTCTCTCTCTCACTGTCCCTCTCTCTCCCTCATTCTCTCTCTGCCTGTCCCTCTCTCTCTCTGTCCCTCATTCTCTCTCTCACTGTCCCTCTCTCTCCCTCATTCTCTCTCTCCCTCCCACTCACTCTCCCTCATTCTTTCTCTCCCTGTCCCTCTCGCTACCTCATTCTCTCTCTCCCTGTCACTCTCTCTTTCTCATTCACTCTCTCCCTGCCCCCCTCTCTCCCTCATTCTCTCTCCCTGTCACTCTCTCTCCCTCATTCTCTCTCTCCCTTCCGCTCTCTCTCCTTCTTTCTCTCGCTCCCTATCCCTCTCTCTCCCTCATTCTCTCTCTCCCTATCCGTCTCTCTCCCTCATTCTCTCTCTCCCTGTCCCTCTCTCTCTCTCTCCCTCATTCTCTCTCTCCCTGTCCCTCTCCCTCCCTCATTCTCTCTCTCCCTGTCACTCTCTCCCTCATTCTCTGTCTCCCTGTCCCTCTCTCTCCCTCATTCTCTCTCTCCCTCCCCTTCTCTCTCTCTCATTCTCTCTCTCCCTGTCCCTCTCGCTACCTCGTTCTCTCTCTCCCTGTCACTCTCTCTCCCTCATGCTCTCTCTCCCTCCCCCCTCTCTCCCTCATTCTCTCTCTCCCTGTCACTCTCTCTCCCTCATTCTCTCTCTCCCTGCTCCTCTCACTCCCTCATTCTCTCTCTCCCTGTCACTCTCTCTCCCTCATTCTCTCTCTCCCTGTGACTCTCTCTCCCTCATTCTCTCTCTCCCTGTCACTCACTCCCTCATTCTCGCTCTCCCTGCTCTTCCCTCTCCCTCATTCTCACTCTCCCTGTCTCTCTCCCTCATTCTCTCTCTCACTGACCCTCTCTCAGTCCCTCATTCTCTCTCTCCCTGTCACTCTCTCTCCCTCATTCTCTCTCTCCCTGCTCCCCTCTCTCCTTCATTCTCTCTCTCCCTGTCTCTCTCTCTCCCTCATTCTCTCTCTCCCTGTCCCTCTCTCTCCCTCTTTCTCTCTCTCCCTGTCACTCTCTCTCCCTCATTCTCTGGCTCCCTGTGACTCTCTCTCCCTCATTCTCTCTCTCCCTGTCAATCTCTCCCTCATTCTAATCTCCCTGCTCTTCTCTCTCCCTCATTCTCTCTCTCCCTGTCACTCTCTCTCCGTCATTCTCTCTCTCCCTGTCACTCTCTCTCCCTCATTCTCTCTCTCCCTGTCCCTCTCTCTCTCTCTCCCTCATTCTCTCTCTCCCTGTTACTCTCTCTCCCTCATTCTCTCTCTCCCTCCCCCTCTCTCTCCCTCATTCTCTCTCTCATTTTCACTCTCTCCCTCATTCTCTCTCTCCCTGTCCCTCTCTCTCCCTCATTCCATCTCTCCCTGCCCGCCTCTCTCCCTCATTCTCTCTCCCTGTCACTCTCTCTCCCTCATTCTCTCTCTCCCTTCTCCTC